>NC_134483.1:21739477-22032722 GCF_040206685.1 Ascaphus truei
ACTGTACACATGAATGTTTATAAATGCTCACTGACTGAATTAAGGCATATTTTATAACATATGAATATCTATTAATCATCAGTTGATTCATGGTATAACATTATTACACACTTGGCATGTTAATGGAAGATGACATTCACTTAGCTCTTGTTCAAGATGAGATGTATCTGGGTTATTTTAGTAATGTAGATAGTCATTTCATGCTAATATTATTGACATACAGCTTTAAGTAAGTACCCATATAACAGCATACATTTTAATGTTATGTTTTCTTGTGTCTTAACTCTGTAAGACATTACTTACCTTTATCTTCTTTCATAGTTCATAATGTTGCCATGTGATCATGTATGATTTGTGGTTACAATAACAGATCTGTAAGGCTGTATGAAAATATCTGTAGTCTCTCTGTATCTCTATCTATATATTTATACACACATTGTGTGTGTGTGTGTGTGTGTGTGTGTGTGTGTGTGTGTGTGTGTGTGTGTGTGTGTGTGTGTGTGTGTGTGTGTGTGTGTGTGTGTGTGTGTGTCAGGGTCTCCTAGACCTCCTGCCTAGCCATAGTTCTTCTTTGTCCACTGGGTGTGCTGCTGTCTTCTGCAAGTTTTCTCTGTAGTAGTTTCCTGCTGTCTATATGATATCCCTACGCCTGATGTCTAAAGATTCAGATTTAACTGCAGGTTCTCTCTGTCTGTATGATATCCCTACGCCTGATTTCTAAAGTTTCAGATATAACTACAGGTTTCTCTGTCTATGTTTTTTCCTTGCATTTATAAATCTCAGTGACTGATGCTAAAGTATCAAAAGGTCAGCTCTCCTATCTTGTGTCTCTTTGTGTCTAATATTCCTGTTGTTCATTCTAATGCTTCTGCTTTAAAGACACATTTTCTGCATTACTGGTTTCTTGGGAAGTATGTCTGAAGTTATGGCTTCCACTCTGAAAACAGTCTTAAGCAGTAAATGTGAACACAGTACCACTGATTCTTCAGAACTTCTCAAAGCAAGGAAGAAGAAAAAGAAAGGAGGTAATTCTGTGGAAGTTGAAACTAAGGATGAACCTTTAACCCCAGAGTCTGCATTTGATGAAAGAGATATGCTGCAGCTTAAGGCAACTCACAGATTTATCCCAAGAATAGTGGAAGAAAATAACGATGTATTTAATCCAGGAAAAGATGCCCTAACTCAGACACTTCAATCTGCACAAAAAGAGATTGATTGTCTTCATGGACGTTTAGATAAAGCGCAAGAAGCCAAGGCTGCACTACAGAGCTGTCCATCCTCAGCAATTGCTAAGTGTGTTCTCCAGGAAAAAGAAAAGCACCAGTTAGAGAGTGACCTGGATGTCATGTCAGGTGAGCTGGAGAAGGCATATGCTGATGCTGCTGAGAATCGGCGCCTCGCTTCTAAAAGTAACGAATTCCTGGAAATCTCTATGAAGGAAATTGGCAGGCTTAATACAGAGCTTAAAGTCTCCCAGGAGGAGATTTGCTACTTCAAAAAAGAGATGGAAGTCGTTCGGGAGGAGAGATGCTACTTGAAAACAAAGATACGTTCTATGAGAGACGCCTCCGAAGAGTTAAATAGTAGGTTTGAAACTATAAACCAAATGAGTAAGAACTTCTCTGTCCAGGCCAGTGAAGGAGATAAAAGACTCCATGAATCAGAAGAGGAGAACAGACTATTGATAGAAGAAAAGTCAAGGATGCAATTAGCGCTGGAAAAAGCAGAAGGTGACTGGGAAAAAGAAAATATCAGTTGGAGAATGACAGGGTGATCTTGTCAAATAAGCTGGAGAAGGCCTACGCTGATTCTGCCCAGTACCAGACTTTCATGGCTCAAGTTGACGCAGCACTGGAAGCATCTCAGAAAGAGGTTCACAGGCTTACTATAGAGCTGGAAGCCTCTAAGGAGAAGAGTTGCCACTTCAATACAGAACTATGTTCATTGAGAGAAATCTTCGAAGGGTTAAATATCAGTTTGGAAACTGTAACCCAAGAGTGCAAGAATCTCTATGTCCAAGTCAGGGAAGGAGATAAGAAACTCCATGAATTAGGAGAGGAGAAGAAACAGTTGGCCCAGGAAAAGTTAGACGTGCAGACAGCACTGCAGGATGCAGAGAGAGTGCTGCAAGAAGAATGTGTCTCCCTGGAGCGGCGCACACAAGCAGAAAATATGCTGCAGAGTCAGCTCCGAGAACTGCGTACACATCTGCAGGACACCAAGGAGAAATGGGTGAATGCTGAAGAAAAGCAGCGAGTTCTGCAGGAAGAAAGTTTCCAGACTGCCTACAAAATAAAGATGCTGCAAGAGTATTTGAGTACCCAGTGTGTCCCCAAAGAACAGCATGAGGACCTGAAGGCTACACTGAGCATAACTAGAGCCTCGCTGGAGGAAGAGCTAAAGCTAGCAGCTGAACACACATCTCAGACTCACAGCGCTGCAGGCGCAGATCGCTGAGCTCAAGACGCCCCGTTTGAGGCAAAAAGTGACACTGTGTGCTCATTTGCATGTCATTTCCCAGAATCCCTTGCTGCAGTGGAAGTGCTGTATGCTGGGTGATAATGGGGAAAGGTGGGGTTGCAGACCTGACTAAGACATGCAGATGAGCATACAGCTATATTTGCATATTTGCTTTCCTGTGGAGGGTTTTTGTCACTTTTTTTACTCACCATAACTTAACTCAGTATATATATATATATATATATATATATATATATATATATATATATATATATATATATATATATATATATATATATATATATATATATATATATATATATATATATATATATATATATAGAGATATCAGTACCGTGTTAGCCGAGCTTCAATAATCAAAAAATAAATAGATGATACCGTTCTGTGGCTAACGAAATGCTTTTATTTGTGCGAGCTTTCGAGATACACTGATCTCTTCTATGTTACGGTAACAGGTAACATCGCCGGAAGAAGAGATCAGTGTATCTCGAAAGCTCGCACAAATAAAAGCATTTCGTTAGCCACAGAACGGTATCATCTATTTATTTTTTGATTATATATATATATAATCAAAAAATAAATAGATGATACCGTTCTGTGGCTAACGAAATGCTTTTATTTGTGCGAGCTTTCGAGATACACTGATCTCTTCTTCCGGCGATGTTACAATGAATGAAGCAAGGATTACTTAAAAACAGTGTCTCTTGGAATGTTATCTGTGCTGGTCCTTCCCCCGATGTGGATGTGTTTTATGGCTAGAGGTGTCAAAGGGTTACTGAAAGCAAGTGAAGAAAGAGTGTGTATGTGTATCAGTGTGAATAAGAATGAATGGAGAGCCTACAGTATAAACAGTGCTGTACACAAGGTGTGTGTGGAGTGAGAGGGGATATAAATGGTGTGGGTGGGTGTGGAAATGTGAGAGTTTGTAGCACAACTAAAAGTGTGTGTGGATACTATGTGGTCCCTATTGGTGTATAGGGATGGAAAAATAAGGAGTATTGGTATGTGTGAGAGACAGCTGTGTGTGCATACATATAGCACAGTATGTACAGACATGGCCTTTAGCGCTCATGGGAAGAGAGTTCGCTAGTGTCAGTAATGACTCATAAAATTTCAATCTCTGTTTAGGCCACTGCTAAGTGTCCCAAACAGTTGCATAAATTTGTATTCATGCAACCGTCTCTCTTTTGGGGTTTTAAGATTACCTTTGAGTATGGCAACCCTCAGATCGTTCATCTTATGGCCAGAGTCAGAGAAATGTTCGCCAACAGGACTGTCTCTTGTTCCGCGTGTGATGCTGTGGCGATGCAGGTTCATTCTCTTGTTTAGCCCCTGTCCTGTCTCACCTATGTAGTAGCAGCCCCCTGGGCATTTCATGCACATGATGAGGTACACGACATTGCTGGAGGAACAGGTGAACCCTCCTCTGATTTTGTATTCCCGATTCTTGTGTGGTATTTGTATTGTGTCCGCTGTGTAGAGCATTGCGCAGGTTTTGCATCTTGGGTCCTGGCATGGTTTTGTCCCGCATTCAGTTGTACTGCTGAATACTTTACTCCTCACCATAATGTTCTTGAGATTATGGGGTTGTCTGTATGATAAAAAGGGTGCTTCAGGGAAGACCCGTTGCAGTCTTGTATCTTCCTGGAGGATGGGTTGTAGATTCCTGGCGATCTTGCGTAGGGCTCCTAGGTGTGGGTTATATGTGACCACCAAAGGTACCTGTCGCTTGTCTCCTTCTGTTTGTATTCAAGGAGATCACTTCTTGGTATTCTGGTGGCTTTGTGAATTTGCTGGTCTACAATTCTGTGGTTATATCCACGGTTTATAAAGTCTGATCTCAAGGCTTTAATCCGCTGGTCTCTGTCTGCTGTGTTGGAGCATATCCGGTTGTATCGTATGGCTTGACTGTAGATGGTTGCATGTTTGGTGTGTGTCGGGTGGAAGCTGTTGTCCCTCAAATAGCTGGCTCTGTCTGTAGGTTTGCGGTATACAGAAGTCTGTAGTTGTTTGTTCTTTATAGTAATGGTGGTGTCTAGAAAATGTACTTCATCCGGGGAATGGGTGAGTTTGAGGTTGATGGTCGGGTGGAAAGTATTGAAGTTGTCATAGAACTGTAGGAGGTCCTGTTCGCCAGAGGTCCAGATCAGGAGGATGTCATCGATGTAGCGAAGGTATGTAAGGGGTTTCAAGTGACAGGTGGACAGAAAGTCACTTTCCAGTTTTGCGCAGAACAGATTGGCATACTGTGGCGCCATCCGAGTACCCATAGCGGTCCCGGTTGTCTGGAGGTATGTGTCATTTCCAAATGTGAAGTAGTTATGGGTCAGAATAAATTCAATGCATTTAGTCACTGTCTCTGTGAGTGGCTCCTGCGGTCCCAGAAAGTATCTGCAGGCTGAAATCCCATCCTCGTGGGGGATGTTTGTATAAAGTGACTCTACATCCATAGTTGCTAGTAGTGTTCCTGTAGGGAGGGGGCCAATGGCATTCAGTTTGTTTAGCAGGTCGGTGGTATCCTGGATATAGCTGGGTGTGTTCCTGACAAGTGGTTTTAGAATGCCCTCCACCCAGCCAGAAATATTCTCTGTAAGTGTGCCAGATCCAGAGATAATAGGCCGCCCAGGGTTACCCTCTTTGTGAATTTTAGGGAGCATGTAGAATGTGCCAGGTTTTGGGTTAGCTGGTATCAGGTCCAGAATTTGTTCTCTTGTGTGGATCGGGAGTGTTTTAATGATCCTGTTGAGTTCTCGCATGTATTTTTTAGTTGGATCCTCCAGCAGTTGGGTGTAGTACTTAGAATCAGAGAGTTGCCTGTGTGCTTCCCGCAGGTAGTCTGTGGTGTTCATTATGACCACTGCTCCTCCCTTGTCCGCAGGTTTGATTGTTATGTTGTGGTTGGCCTTTAGCGATTCTATGGCTCTCCTCTCCATCAGTGTCAGATTATATGTTTGTTTCCTTACTTTGTCCATGATGGTGGATTTGGCGCTGTGTCTGAAGCTTTCAATGTACCGGTCCAATGTGGGGTTGCGCCCAGTTTGTGGGATCCAGTTGGATTTTTGCTTCTCTCTGCTCATGTGCAGCGGCTCTCCTTCTGCAGTGTTGGCATAATCTTGGTTGTGTCTGTCATGGAAGAACTCCTTAAGACGCAGCCCTCTGAAGAATTCTTCCAGGTCACTGCACAGCTCAATCTTGTCCATAGGCTTGGTAGGGCAGAATGTGAGAACCTTTGATAATACTGAGGACTCTGCTTGATTAGGTGTGTAATCTGAGAGGTTAACAGTGCAGTCCTGCTCTTGGTGACTGTCAATGTTTGTATTATTAGTTGTTGTGCTGGCTGCTGCAGAGTATCTCATTCTTAGCCTCAGTCTGTGCAGTTTCTTTTCCTTATTGCTAATTAGACCCTTCAGGAGTTTTTCATGGAATGTTTGGAGTCCTCTCCATGTGTCTATGTGTATTTCTCCTGTCTCCAGGATGCTGTCTATTGTCACCTTTGTCTTTCTCCTGTTACTGTAATAGATGCTGATGAGATGGTTCCTTAATCTTTCTGAGTTCCTGGTGCACAGTTGTTGGGAGAATTTTGTGTTGTATGTGGTAGCAAGTGGGTTTTTGAGGACAAGTCCATTCGGGATCAGATGCTCCTTCTTGCATTTGCTGAGGAAGATGATATCGCTGTCTAGTTGTGCCTTTTTTTCAGTAAATCCTTTAGCTTCATTTGGGTGCGGTACAATGTGGTATCTTCCATATTTTCATGTAGAGGTATCAGTACCGTGTTAGCCGAGCTTCAATAATCAAAAAATAAATAGATGATACCGTTCTGTGGCTAACGAAATGCTTTTATTTGTGCGAGCTTTCGAGATACACTGATTTCTTCTTCCGGCGATGTTACAACGAATGAAGCAAGGATTACTTAAAAACAGTGTCTCTTGGAATGTTATCTGTGCTGGTCCTTCCCCCAATGTGGATGTGTTTTATGGCTAGAGGTGTCAAAGGGTTACTGAAAGCAAGTGAAGAAAGAGTGTGTATGTGTATGTGTATCAGTGTGCATCGCCACAGCATCACACGCGGAACAAGAGACAGTCCTGTTGGCGAACATTTCTCTGACTCTGGCCATAAGATGAACGATCTGAGGGTTGCCATACTCAAAGGTAATCTTAAAACCCCGAAAGAGAGACGGTTGCATGAATACAAATTTATGCAACTGTTCGGGACACTTAGCAGTGGCCTAAACAGAGATCGAAATTTTATGAGTCATTACTGACACTAGCGAACTCTCTTCCCATGAGCGCTAAAGGCCATGTCTGTACATACTGTGCTATATGTATGCACACACAACTGTCTCTCACACATACCAATACTCCTTATTTTTCCATCCCTATACACCAATAGGGACCACATAGTATCCACACACACTTTTAGTTGTGCTACAAACTCTCATATTTCCACACCCATCCACACCATTTATATCCCCTCTCACTCCACACACACCTTGTGTAGAGCACTGCTTATACTGTGGGCTCTCCATTCATTCTTATTCACACTGATACACATACACACTCTTTCTTCACTTGCTTTCAGTAACCCTTTGACACCTCTAGCCATAAAACACATCCACATCGGGGGAAGGACCAGCACAGATAACATTCCAAGAGACACTGTTTTTAAGTAATCCTTGCTTCATTCATTGTAACATCGCCGGAAGAAGAGATCAGTGTATCTCGAAAGCTCGCACAAATAAAAGCATTTCGTTAGCCACAGAACGGTATCATCTATTTATTTTTTGATTATATATATATATAATCAAAAAATAAATAGATGATACCGTTCTGTGGCTAACGAAATGCTTTTATTTGTGCGAGCTTTCGAGATACACTGATCTCTTCTTCCGGCGATGTTACCTGTTACCGTAACATAGAAGAGATCAGTGTATCTCGAAAGCTCGCACAAATAAAAGCATTTCGTTAGCCACAGAACGGTATCATCTATTTATTTTTTGATTATTGAAGCTCGGCTAACACGGTACTGATATCTCTATATATATATATATATATATATATATATATATATATATATATATATATATATATATATATATATATATATATATATATATATATATATATATATATAAACCATAATACTGAGTTAAGTTATGGTGAGTAAAAAAAGTGACAAAAACCCTCCACAGGAAAGCAAATATGCAAATATAGCTGTATGCTCATCTGCATGTCTTAGTCAGGTCTGCAACCCCTCCTTTCCCCATCATCACCCAGCATACAGCACTTCCACTCCAGCAAGGGATTCTGGGAAATGACATGCAAATGAGCACACAGTGTCACTTTTTGCCTCAATAACCATTTTTAACATGGTTCGCTATAGGCTTAAGCTTGCTGCATGGTCACAGCTTTGAGCACAGCCAGGGTTAAGGTGCATACCCAGAAAACCACCCACAGACAGCTGTTTCGACCTTGATGGGTCTCATCAGTGTGGGGTTGATTTTACTGGGAATGCAAGAGAGGCTATGGGATAGGCTAAACCATAATACTGAGTTAAGTTATGGTGAGTAAAAAAAGTAACAAAAACCCTCCACAGGAAAGCAAATATGCAAATATAGCTGTATGCTCATCTGCATGTCTTAGGCAGGTCTGCAACCCCGCCTTTCCCCATCATCACCCAGCATACAGCACTTCCACTGCAGCAAGGGATTCTGGGAAATGACATGCAAATGAGCACACAGTGTCACTTTTTGCCTCAATAACCATTTTTAACATGGTTCCCTATATTATGGTACCCAGAAAACCACCCACAGACAGCTGTTTCGACCTTGATGGGTCTCATCAGTGTGGGGTTGATTTTACTGGGAATGCAAGAGAGGCTATGGGATAGGCTAAACCATAATATAGGGAACCATGTTAAAAATGGTTATTGAGGCAAAAAGTGACACTGTGTGCTCATTTTCATGTAATTTCCCAGAATCCCTTGCTGCAGTGGAAGTGCTGTATGCTGGGTGATGAGGGGAAAGGCGGGGTTGCAGACCTGCCTAAGACATGCAGATGAGCATACAGCTATATTTGCATATATATATATATATATATATATATATCTGCCAGTGTTGTCAGCAAACAGGCCTTGTGTTAATGAGATATAAATGTTGGGACACTTGCTACAATTATGGTATCAGTATGAGTGAGCCCCTAATTCACTCAGCTGTATTTAACTTTGAATATGATTACAGTAAGGCCTGCTTACACACATCTATGCCTTTAGTTTTGCACTCTATATATCATATATATATAATCAGAATGAACAGTACAGGCCTTCATGGCTGCAAAGAGGCCTTGTTTGCTGTTAAATACAACTTCTACACAGCTGACTCAATTAGGCCCTCAAAAATACTGACCCAGTAATGTTATAAACTTTAATGAACTGTTAAGATAATTTCAACAAGGCCTGTTTGCACACAACAAGGCAATATCTATCTATATATATATATATATATATATATATATATAGAGCAACTGTAAATATTACTGTATGTTCATTTGGATTTGTTATATATACACACACACACACACACACACACACACACACACACACACACACACACACACACACACACACACACACACACACACACACACACACACACACACACACACACACACACACACAAAGAATGTCAGCCAATTATTGTAACAAATTTCTTGTGGGCGAAAACCTAGGCGTATAACTGTCAGGTTGTATTATAACCTTGGAACAAACCGTGAAGATAACATGTAACTATTCACACATTCAGCAGACATCCGTATGCGTTCAACTCAGACACTGTACACTTGAAGAGAGAAGAAATGGCAGGAGCTTCCACATTGCACAGCCATCCACGTAAATCATACAAATTTTTGATTTATGAAGCAATCGAGTCAACGCCACAGAAAAAGGCGTGGGGGAAATCTATGACTTGATCCAAAAAAATATCCATACTACCAAGAACCAGATAAACAAAGAAATTTTTAAACTTCTGTACGTTTCACTTTATCGGCAAATGAATGTTTTGAGCGTGTCCATGATCGTCATGATCATCGATATGGATGCTGGCATGTTGCTTCATCATTTAAACTTACCATGGAACATGGAACATATCTTCTGTCAAATAGCATATTTTTGCCTAAAACCAGTTACATTGAAGCCGCACTGACTGTCGCATCTGCTGATATACCTGCAACGTCCATTCATCAAGACCAGATGCAAGATGGACATAACTACTATGATATGTATCCAAACTTATATGGCCAATGCGAATGTGGATGTGAAAACAACCAACAACTGTACGTACCTCCGGACGTCTTGTTTGAAGAAGGCATTGCAGATCCATATGACGGCATCACGGAGATGTGAGTGATTCAGGATTCAACTGTTACCTCAACCATGGATGATACTGTTGTGCCTTCCTGGAGCGAGTTGTTGCAGCCAGATCAGTTTTGACTTCTACAAGAATGGTAAATACAAATTTCGTTATGCCTTTACTCAAATGATATATGTGTACATTAATAATATACACAATTTGTTAGCCAAATGAGTGGATACAGCTTAACATTGCAGACAGCCTTACATGTAGCGTGCACAAAGACATTATTTCCTATAGCAATATACTACATGACGAACCATTACTACACATTGGTGACGGAGTCCTAAATCATAGATTATTATCGGTTTTAAAGTATCATTTCAACATGTTACACTAATACACACCTCATTGTTTAGCATTCAACATATAAAAACAAAGTGTCGCCCACATATGACGTGGGAACGTGGTCATGTCCCAAGGCGTCCTTAAAAAGGTTACCGATGCAAGGCCCACCCCCAACCGACGTGTGTGTGTGAAACAGTATTGGCTGTGCCCGTAGCGTATTGTTACGGTCAGTGCAGTGTGTCATGCGCGCGCGTCGGTGGGGCGGTGCGTGCCCAGCGCCGGAGGTCAATGTTCATTCAGTGGGAGGGGTGTTTGCGTGCATTTCACGGTGCCTTAACATGATGTCACACGTATTTTGTTCGCTCATTGGCTGATCGTCCGTTTTGCCCGTGGGCACACGTCCGTTTACAAAGTTTAGATATGTACGTGTTTAGAAGTGAATTTGTTTCGCTTCCATATCATAACTTTCAGCCATGATATGCGTACTGCTAGCAGCACCATGAAGGGACATGTATTGAACGCACAGCGTACACATCGTTCTGCGCATGCGCTAAGACTTAATCCACACATTCGTGACGTGCGCGCACAACAGACGTTGTGCGCGCACATTATTATGTATACAGGCACCGGAACAAACATATCAGTAGTAATGCCAGCAACGCCATTTGAAAAATGAAATAGTTCTGTATCTTTAGTTTTATCCTTGCCGTTTAAAAATATACATAACTTATGCGTGAATATCCACAATCATTTAGAGATGTGTTAAGCGTTGTCATGCTGAATCATAGATAAATGTGCCATCTTTGAACATCATGTGTTTGCTGTATTTCACAGATGTCGAGGATGAATACATAGGACCAATGTATGATTTCAGATGGGACAATCGTTATATTAGATGATTGTGACGCCTAGCGAACAACTATTATAATAAATATGTAACAATGCTTTCAATGATTGGTGCGCAGATTAACAATCACTACATAATGTTATCCTATTGTGCAAATATTTACTATGCGCTTAATTATCACAATGATGTTGCTAAGCACTGAAGTTAGATCTTATATTCATACATTTTAAATTTCTACTAACATTATATGTATTGTCATGTGATATATGCTACCCACATTATCACTCAGCAAACACATTAATCTACTATATATTATATTCTCACGTGTGACTTGTCAAAGAATGTAAATGCTACCTAACAACTCGTAGACATTTTATCTGAACGTACAAAATAACAATAGGGAGGTAATAAACATTTTTTAGTCGTGTGAATGTTATATTATCCCCTAGGTTGTAGTGGTAACCTAACATGCATGAGCTAATGAATGTTAGGTACAGATCATTAAACCATGAACATTTGTGTGTACATTTAATTCACACGAGTAACTATAGTTTAGTGTTATTAGTAAACGTTCAACACCTTCATAGCTAAGTGACGCCGATGATAAATACAACATTATTATGTAGGTTTATATAATTTCTGGTACAAATACATGCATCACACAAAAACTAAAACACACACACTATTGTTGCTGAAATGTGTGCGTATGTAAATGTCTACTTCATTTATGTTCATATGTTGACAGTAGTTATAAAGGATCATGATCAGTATGAATAAGTAACGTGAATGAAATTAAAATTTAATTAACTACATTGTCATTGTGTTCAATGATTTAGGAAAAGTTGAGAATCCAATGAACTATACTTTGGAATGGTGTTAACATTTTGACAAATGTCAGATGTACGTCAAATCCACACACATCTTTCACTTATACATACACATGTGACAATGTAGTAATCAACATGAAGATGAAGTGAGAGAATAAATAATCACATACATTGCAATGTTAATGATGTTAACCACATTTGGGTCATTTCATACAAACATGCATTGAGTGTTAACATCGCTCATGTGCATGAATGGATGTTGTTACGTTGTCAAAATTACATGTTATGTAATGTACGTAATGATTTGAAAACACACTGCACAATAACCACCAAGAGTAGAAAAACTCACGGACACAATACAGAAATGACAATATTCAATTGTCACATCTTTTTCATTACGTTCTCTTTATACATCCTGTAACTATACCTGTATTGAGGTTTGCACATCTTATTACAGATGTGAATTCAAATAATACCATGAGCAGTCCTTAGAGTGATATACCATGAAAAAGAAAACATGAATGAATATAAATCATTGTCATGACATGTTCATTAAGGTAAGCAACACACAGAAGTGACACTTTTGTATGTGATATGAAACAAAATCTATAATACGACAAATATGATCTTAAATACACAATAGTCTACACATCATTGTGACACACATGTCACACTCCAAAAGAAAAATTGTATGTAACCATATTGCACTAGCTATTGACTATCGACATAGTAGGTTTATTGTGTATGCATAACCAAAAAGAGCATGTACAGAAAATATAGATTTAGTACACATTATTTCCTCACGTACACACAACACCTTTTAGTGGTAAGAAGTATAATACAACCTGTTGATGAATGACATACCGGTGCCACATGCAATTGTCCACACAGCAGAGAACAGAAAGGTGGGAGAACCATATTCATCTGTTTCCTAAGTGAATGGTATTTGGACACATGTATTTATCATTACAATGAATTCATACATCTATGTAGTACTATGAACATATATGTATATGCTTACAAGAAAAATATGTGTTTATGACATATGAATATAATTCCTATTATTCAGTCTATTCAGTGCACATAGAAACTGGGTAAAGGCCCGCGAGAATGTAGATTGCGAGACCCCGCCCACTATGCCCACAGTTGTCTGGAATGACGCGGAAGCAAGATAATGTAATGAGCACAGCATTTTAACAAGCCCAGGGACTGCACAACCTCTGGCTGTCACAAAATCTAAATCTACACTTATATCTTCATAAAGAGCTAAGATTGCTGCTGAACTCAAACGATACCGATTTATAATCTCCTCCTCACTCATCCCATCTAACATGGTTCTCTCCCTGTACAAACGAGGACGAGGCACATCTTCTCTCCTCTCTCTCTTCTCCTCTCATCTACTTGCCCTCTCCCTCGCCCTCTCCCTCTCCTCTCCACGTCCCTGTCCCTGTCCCTGTCTCTGTCCCTGTCCCTTCCTTGGCCTGTGACATCCTGTCCCTCAGATAGCCTCTCCTCCAATAGAATCTTCCTCCATCTCATGAACATTCGTATCATTTTCAGGTCTGTAGCTGTCAATGCGCAGGTAATTGGCCTCCTTAAAATAACTATGTGATCATGTCAGGTGACTTGATGAAGTGCAAGGTGTTACATTAACTTATCCAAGTATTTAACTCCAAACGGGTATCCAGTACGAATTAAAAGGATTATTTATGTGTTTTCACCAGGCAATCATGATATTTGACAATGATGTACTGTAACGTTAAGCTTTGTACAACAATTTATTCGCAAGTATTTATGGAATGTGTAATGCATGTACCACTTCTGAACGCAACACTCAGTCATCTCATTAGGATACAACCATGACATTGACATTGAAAAACTACGTTGCAACATGTCTAATTTCGCATATTATTGTCACATGTTCACATGAACTAATTATCATGTGCATATGCATAATTTAAGGCCATCAGGATATTTGCTATTGATTATGTTTCAGTCGTGTAAAAATGAGTAACTATTATAGATCTGTGTATAACTTAGCATGAAGTGATTATAATGCATCCTGTACAATGTAACAGTTTTCACTTGTTTTTCACTTGTTTGATTAATGTTGGAGGGTATATATACTAGGTAGACCCTCATTTGAGTATGCCTTATCACTTGAAAAAGACCTGTTGGTCGAAACGTCGTGTGGCACAATAAATTCATTATCTTGAAATCCGTGGAGCGCTGGATCTCTCTTTTTTCCTCCTGTACAATGTAAACATGCAATGTTATTGAGTGTCCAATTGCGGACGTCATCAAAAGAGGGAGGTCACAAAATACATGTAAACATAAAAACAAACAGCTACATTTACATTTGATCATGCGTTACACATTCAAAGCATTCTCTAATGTATACCAACATTACTATACGCTGGATCTGTTAGATGTGTGAAATCTGTTACATCATATAATAATTTGAAGCACACTTAAGTAACATGTTTCATATTATGTGACCTCTTCCTTTAAGAGTTTACTATAGGAGTTTACCTTGACACATCATAACATTAAGACTAATGTGACACGCAAATCATCATAACATAGAAAAGTACAATGTTCTTGCAATAATAAACGTAAGCGGTGACACGATGAAGTGAATCACAACCACACTGTAATGCCAAGCACATTTGTATTAGGAGCAATAGAACGTAAACACTCCTATAAAGTTATAAGTCCCCGCTCCATTGACTCCATTGATGTAGTTATGAGCTATTTTTTCTAAGTGCCATCCCGGAAACGTTGCCGATCCTTCTCCCCTCCAACTTGCCAACTTTAGTTGGCGGGACAAATTGCCGTAGAAATCTCCATTTTTGAGTGCCGATCAGCACCGATAAGCTGATCGGGACTACTAGAATACAGCCGATTTCAAAAAGTGCCGAAAAGTGCCGATAAGTGGGTTAGAGGCAGCCGCATGCCGATAAATTTTTATCGGGAAGACAAAATGCCGATTTTAACCACTTATCGGCGCTTACTGAATCTCAAATGCAATTTTGGCGGGAAATTGCCGATAAAAGCCTTATCGGCGCTTAATGCATGAGGCCCTGAGTCTCTCACCTCCTGAGTATCAGCTGAGAGACTCTGTATAGCAGGGCTATGCAGAGAGGTGAGTCCTGCGTCTGTGCTAATAGCCCCCCTGGGTTAAATGTCAGATGTTCTTGCTGTTAGATAATATTGATGGCGTTCAGAAACATTCACCTCATAATCGCAGCCTTAGAGTTAAGTAATAAAACACAGCGTGCTAAATACATGTAGAGTCTGATACTGCCACGTATGTTAATAAAATTGCCTCTGTCGACAATCGTTTCGCTTGTTAAGCTTTGTCAAGACTCACAGACAGGTGCTTCCATTAATTTCAGGCAAGATTTGCGCAGGGAGAGTCAGCTTTCTCTCTCTGCAGCAGAAAGAACTCGCCGGGTAAGCCCTTTTCAGAGTGCCGATCATCACGTCGCCGACTACTCGCCAGTTTTGCAAATGTTGCTATCACAGGTATTCTGCATAACGTGATAGCAATGCTGTCAAAAATGGCGATTTTTTTTCCCGGCACTTAGTGCATAGGCCCCACTATGTTTAATGATTATTTTCTAGTTATTAAGATATATAATGTAGCAAACAATGTGAACACTGTAAATTTATATTTATATAAAACTTGTCGTTAGATTTTTCTTCGATATTAACATTTTAAGTTGCGGTGACATCAAATTAAGTGGCAATCTAGTGGCCATATGAGGTTGCCCTAAAACTATGGACTTTTTGCTAGTTTTTAGGGGAGATCATGTCCATTACACTAGTCATCACGTGACCACGGAACTGGAAAGATCCACGGCACTCGGTGCCACAGACTTTCCATCGTGCGAAGGGTTAATGCACATAATTATATTATACAATATATTAAATAATACATTTTTTTAGACTCAAAAATACAGATGAAACATGTTAAATGCATGTATTAATCTTTTAACAGAATACAAATTTAAAAAAATGTGTGTACCTTTCGGAAAATAAATGCTTATTAAATTTTTTTACACAACTGCAATAATAGCATCAAGCTATTTAAACCCGGTTCTTCATTGTTACTCTAACTGATATTTTGGCTACTTGCAATTTCTAGTTACACTCATTACATTTCAATACCAGCACTGCTGAATAACATAATTCTATTCATAGGACTGTTCTTTTTTTAATTTCAAGTTTATGTCCAATTGAAGGGTATCAGTTTGGAATCCTGTTTCTATCGAGTTACAAAATCAGATTTCGTTTAACCGTCTCTAATGACTTCGAGCCATCTGTTAACCTTAAGAATTGGGCCGTATGTCACAAAAATATGCATACAGTTTCTTGGATTTGGGCTTTTTTGTCAGTTTTATGATATGCCTCTGTCTTTTTCCATGCCAACTGCTAATTAGAACCCATCAAAGGAACATCATATTAAAAGATCAGTTTCTTCCATGAGGAACCGAAAAGTGGATGGGCGCCATGTTACTTCTGTCACACAAGAGAAGAACAGTGTCTGAATGTGTACAATGAATTAAGCAAATTAGAAAGTGTTTTTTCTCCTAATGTTTCCATTTAAAATTATTTAGAGACATTGATCATAAAAAAGTATGTCTGGGAAAATAAATAAATATGCAGCTCTGAACTTGGTAAAACTGCAGAAATAAGTTTCTGTTTATGTTAAACTTTAATTCCATTTAAAAAGTTGTTAGTGACTTCTTGGCCATGAGAGTAGGTCAAGGCAAAAACAAGGGAGACTTGCTACTCTGAAGTTGGTAGTAGCTGGTGAATATATTTCTATATGTGCCATATTTTTGTCAAACCTAAGATAATTATGAAAATATAATAATATCAAACACTTAAGGGAAACACTTTCTTGTTTTCCATGAGAATATACATTTTGAAGTTAATGTCACTTTAAGTACGAAATCTTTTGAATTTTGACATGCTAAATTATTTGCAATAGAGAAATTCAGTAGAGGGGAATTTAGGTAAACACATTATGATAATTTTTCGTTTGACATATTAGACTAAAGCGAACAAAATTACTTTTAATTTTACAATATATTTAAACACACACAAACAGTATATAGACTATGTACTGGTACTGTATTTGTTTTGAAATATCTCAGATATTCTGACCCTACAATTTTCACAACAAATATAACTTTATGGTAAGGTATGTATGTATGTATGTATGTACTGTATGTATGTAAGTACAGATGCAGCCATGAGTAATACAACGCTTTTGCCTTGGAGATTCTGGGGCAGTCTCACAGTAAATGCCTGAACATTGCCTCAACATTTCTGTGAGACTCTTAATGGCCTTAATGGATCAACACAGTGGGGTGTCCCTTCAGTCCCATTCAACCTGAATGGGACTGCAGGGACCGCTGCTGTGTTAATCCGATGTATGTATCCGATATATATATACTTAATTATTTGTAGAATGGTTTACCAGGAAATAATACATTGAGTGTTACCTCTCATTTTCAAGAATGTCCTGGGCAGAAATAAATATTTATATTAAATTAGCAGGGTTTAAAGATATTTCATGAACAGAAGAAGATAATATATGTTATAGACATAAAGTACTGCACCGACACACTTTATTCGAGCAAATACCCAGTATGTACCTGGCAGATACCTGGAATGCGCCGCTCCTCACCTCTGACAAGCCCCGTTGCGTTTGCCTTCCCAGCCTGGGTTCATGCCTGGCTGATGGGCGGCTGATCTGTTAAATGATAATGATTAGGATTTAATAGGCTGCAATGCTTCGCGTGTCTACAAGATGGCATAAATTCATGAATTGTAATGCAGTATATATATATATATACTGTGCAGTATTGCAGTCAGCGGGAATAAAATGCTTCAATCCCTGCCTGGAAAATACCTCAATGCACTCGGGCAGAAAACAGTCACAAACCTCAATACACCCGGGTATACCCGAATTCGTGGGACTAGCCGAGCTCGAATAAAGTGTGTCGCCAGTGTATGTAACAGTTACAGTGAAAAAGAAAACTAAAGCAGCGCTCCACCGACAGAAGTGATACCAGTGAATAATAATTAGTGAATAATCAATAAATAATGGTGTCAGCGACAGTGACAGTGTTGAGTATAATAACGAATAATACAAATACATGCTGCTCAAAAAACCCTTTCTTGGCAATGATCTGTAGTGTTCACTCTTTGTAGAGCGTTTGTGGATGATAGGGGACCGCAACGATGAAGTATATGTGTATAAATAAAAATGCAATATAGTGCAACAACGTATATACAACGGTGATATATATTCTGTGCTGGAGAGATCTCTGAATTCAGAACTCACATTCTTTCAAATAATCTCCAAAACAGTGGCAGAATAGAAGAGGTAGTAGACACTTTTGATCAGTCCTCAAATAGTGTGAAGATATAAGTTCCCCGCAGTATGAAGATATCTCTCAGGGCACAATCTGACGAAGCAATCTATGCAAAACGCGTAGAGTTACTACCAGTAGCCTGCTGACCTCACCTGCACATTACCTGCTGCATCCAGGATCCTCTTGTACAAAGACCGAAAGCGCGCCACAAACCACAAGTTACGCGACGGCTAAGACGCGAGCAAAGGTGGAGGTGGGAGTCCGAGAGCAGCACTCGCTTTTTATTATGTGCCTGTATCTTTTTTTAAAAATGTAAGTGTATTTTCACGTGTGTTGGTTAAGATAAAGTTTTCATCGTACTGGCTTGCACTGGGTTTCTCGTTCCACTTCTATGCTATACCACATACTCATCGCCTTGAGTGATATCTTCATACTGGGGGAGGACAGATATCTTCACACTGAGGAAGGACTGATCAACAGAGTCTACTAGCTCTTCTATTCTGCCACTGTTTTGGAGATGCCTTTTATTATTTGAAAGAATGTGAGTTCTGAATTCAAAGATCCATCAAGCACAGAATATATATCACTGTTGTAACAGGTACAGACCAGATTAAAATGTGAGGCAGTTTTAGTCTTGAAAGAACTTAGACTGGAGACAGCTTTGACAGTATCATCATCATCATCATCATCATCATCATCATCATCATCATCATCATCATCATCATCATCATCATCATCATCATCATCATCATCATCATCATCATCCAATTTTTTTTAGTAAACACACACAACACTTAAGGGGGCATCGCAATACTTTCCCGTTAATCAAATTAAAATGAAATACAATTGCTTTGATAGAAAGTTAGATTGTTCCAGTTGTGATGTGCACAATATGAGAAGAAGGAGCGACCAGATTATTTGTTGAGCCTTGGGACCATGAATAGTCTTTTGGAGTCAGATCTCAGGTGATAAGTGCTGCATGTGGTAGCAGTGAGAAGATTGTTCTTTGCTCTTGAAATAAAAAAAAATAGAACTTGCACTCCCCCTTTCGAGATGTGTGTATCTAGTGCTCTGGCTCAGTATCTCCACCAACAGATACAATCAATATATAAAAAAAATGAATTTAGACCTAAACTCATACAATAAATACTTGCTAACACAATGAATAATTTAAAAAAAATTGATTTAATAAACATACTTTTTATTAATAAATTTATATTCACAGAGTGTACATGGCAAAGTAATTTTAGAGATACATAATTACCAAACAGAGTTCCCAAAAAAGCAACACTAGCATTTCAGGAGCATGAGGAATGGGGAAGTGTGCCCGGAAACGCTACAGTAACTTCTTTGGGAGATCCGTGTGGTAAATATGTATCTCTACAATTACTTTTCACTTGCCATTTAAACTTTCTGTTAGTATCAATTTGTGATTGAACAGTTTTTTTTGTAAATTAGTAATTGAGTTACCAAGTATTTATTGTTTGAGTGTCAGTCTAAATTCTTTTTCTGCTACTTTTATTTTTACTTTTACTCTTGATAAATTATAGATTTTAAATTAAAACTTCATTTTTCTTTCTGTACATTCCTGGAAATATACTGTATTATAATAGAAAACTCTTGGGGACTTTATGTAAATAATAATAAAGATAATAATGCAAATCACAATGCACATTTTTGATGCAAGCAGGCAAGAAGAAAAGCTGGTACCTGGGGGTTTAACGTAAGCAGATTTTATTAGTCAGAAAAGAAACAACTGCAAGTACAGTGGAGAGCTAAATAATACAGCTCTGGGTTATCCAATAATCAATGTCAGAGTTTTATAACAACATGTGTAGAAGCAAGTGGCCTGTTACAGGTAGGTGGTAAAGAAAGTATCAGCAGGCTCAGTCCTTGAGAGCAATCAACATTTTCAAAAAGTTCCCCAGAAACTTTGCCCAAAAACGTTTGTGTAGAATTGAAAAGTCAAAGCAAAATTACAATTTTATTAATTAAAGCTGTCAATAATTCGCCAGTAAATAATTTACCCTGAAATACCTATCCTCTCCCTTTCTCTACTATTTTTTTATTTTTTTCTCTATAAATCTCATCCCTTTTTTTACATTGAGGTCATACCATATTTTTGATCACTAACCATCTAAAGCAATTATTTCTCTTTTTTAAACTAAATAATTATACATTGTATTAGATGATAAGACTGGAAGATAAGTTCTACAGTATCAACAATATATTCCAACCTTCTAGCTATCAACAACCATATAATATCAAAAAGGATAATACTACTCTGACAAATTCCAAGGACATTGCAAACATATTCAATTAATACTTTGTGGGTGTCCTTCTTCCCTTCTATCAAAGCGCAACTCAAACTACAATCACAAAACTCAACCGAAGGGAACCCCTTTAGCCCCACCCCTTCCAACAGTGCTTACAATTGCTAAATTGGCCCAGTATTTGAAGAGGAAATTACACAAGCACTCCTCACATTAAAACTAAACAGCCAATGTGGACGTAACCTACTCCTATCAAAGTTCCTATGACTCCTTGTCCCAGCCATTGTCATACCGCTTGCCTCCCAAATCAACTCTATTTTGTCTATAGGCCATAGCCCAAAGACCTGGAAAAATTCCGGAGTTCGTCTCGTAGCTATAGAATAGAAAAAACATATCATAGTACAATAATGTTTTAACAGTGAAAAAAGTGAAAAAAAATCCTCCAAAATGACTACTCACATTCAAGTAATCAAATCAGACATTCATCCAACTTAAGGGGTGGATGCGCCCTATGTGATAACAGCAGCCAACAGTCACCACCTCCAAGGAAGAAAAAGGAGAGACCATATAGTGTAGAGGTAAAACAATTCTAATATAAAATACACGATTTAGGTAGCGGATGACGGATATCCCTGGGGTCGCGATTCGTTGGGTTATTCGTTCACCTCCGCTCTCTCAGGAAACATTTGGATACACACCGGGGCTCCCGTTTAATCACTTCTGGTACGCCGAGAACCACCTAGGCTCCCGATACGTCACTTCCGGTACGCCGAGAATCACCGGATCCAATAACACACGCTGAAGATCTCTGTGCAGCAGGGGGTGGACAATGTGAGGGGGGAAACAGGAAAAGGGACTTAGAGGCTTCAGAGCCTATTCCTCAGTTTGTCACACTCCCCTGACTTTTTGAAAGATCATCCAAGAAAAGACAAGTGAAACAGTCTTTTTTAAGGGTTGTAGTTTATTTTGAGTCTTTTTTTCACTTTATATGCACTTTAATTAGGCACGTGCACTATCACTGATATTGTTTCATTAACCACATCGTCATTTCACATTAGTGGTTATTATTATAATTTTGGGTTTGTTAGAGCGCTATTGTCACTGTTTTTCCTAAAATTCCGGAGTTGTCAGTGCTCAAAAGTAGTGGGGAGAAACACTATCTCCAGCTTCAGGCCAATCTCTCTTCTCCCAATACTATCCACAGTCATGGGAAAATGTGTTCACTCCTAATTAAGCGGTTACAATACCAAGACAAAATTTCTTAGCCAACTCCAATATGGTGATTGCCCAAAACGCTACGTGGTAACTACTCTCCTAAAAGTTTACAATAAGATCCAGTATGAAATTGAAACTGGGACAGCTTACTGGTGCAATATTCCTTGCTTTTGCAAAGGTTTTTGATAATGTTGATCATGCTACAGTATCTATAAAAACAAGCTACAGTGCTCTGGAATAGAGGAATACGCTTGAAACTGGTTTAATTATAATCTATTGGGTAGATTTCAATATGTGTATATTTTGGCCTCTAACTCCAACCCCTTGGATTTCACACAGACCTAGCTTCTCTTACCTTGGACATGTACTTCAATCTGATTTTCAAAGACTTGAAACTGAATTTTCCCATAAATTATTTTTAAACTCTGACAAAACTGTAACAATGGTATTTGGGACCAAGTCTACATTTCTAAAGCTACCAATGACAGAGCTACAGATAAGAACCAATTCTACCAACATTCTAGCCCCGGTCATTAGTTTTAAATATCTGGGCATATGGATTGACTACCCTTTAACATTTGGGTTGCATATTGATTCTCTGACATCTGAAACCTATGCCAAACTAGGTCTACTTTATATGAACAAATGTTCCCTAAGCCCAGTGGTCAGAAAGCGCATTGCAAAGAAGATGCTAATGCCAATTATAGACTATTGGGACATAGTACATGGTACAGCACCCCAAACTCACCTTAGCAAACTAAATACCCTCTACAACTCAATATGCAATATTGGCTATCAATGGAGTCAAGGCACAAAGTAAATGTTTACCGTCTTGCCTTCAAATACTTTCTGGGCAAGCTACCTGGCTAAATGAATAAGCTCCTCACCCCTCCATCACACAGCTTTCATCACCTGAGATCTGACTCCAAAAGATTGTCCGAAGGTTCAACAAGGATTTTGTTCGCTCCTCCTTCTCTTACCATGACCCTCACATCTGGAACAACCTACAAGGGACTCTGAAAACCGCCACCAGTCTAAATTATTTCAAAACTTCAGCTGACTCACATTTTAATCTTGTCTGTAACTGTACTGTACATCCGCCCATAACATATATTTTCTTTACCTGTCCCTGAACTGTCTTTAAACTCTGTGCTTAGGACATACTTGAAAACAAGAGTTTACTCTCAATCTATTACTTCCTGGCAAAACATTTTTTATAAATAAAAATAAATAAATATATTAGACTGAAATTAGAAAATACAATACTAACTAACTAACTAACTAACTCTGATACAATTGAAAATGATAATGACATTATAATAATTAATGCCTAAATAAATCTAATTTTTAAATAATTTCATAAAATCCACTAAGAATATAACACCAATGAGAATGGGATTTTGAATAATTTTATAAGCTAGCATACTTCAATGTAATGATTATAACAGAATAAAATGATAGGAAGATGTTATTACAGCAACTAATGATCTCAACACAGGGAACTTTTTAGACCCTGTTGGCTTTGCAATTGTATTTTGCAAAGAATAATCAGGAAAACGACAGTAATTGAGATGTTATTATGGGTACATGGCAATGTTCTGGCAACAAAATAAATACAGTACTTTACTTGATGAAAAGATTATTTCAATTTACAAAAACTATAGAACCATGTAATTTATCAATGTAATCTAAAAAGGAATAATACAACAAGACTAGAATGTAAAAAAAACTAGAGTATTTTTTTATATAATTTGGAAACATTGCATTAATTATATTATTCATTTTGTTTGTATTGTATGTCTTTTTTTTTTACATAGCGCCAAAAGTGTACTCAGCACTTCACAAAGAATACAGTACAGGGAATTATAATTATACAATAAGTGCAGCAAAATCAGACAATAGGAAAGGAAATCCCTGCCCCGAAGAGCTTACAATCTAAGAGGTTTAATGGGAAACTTACAGAGACAGCAGGTGAGGGAGTAAGTGCTGTAGATGGCAGTGCTTGGTCACAATGGGTGGTAGGAGTGACTGAGTGTGGGACAATAGCCATGCAGTAAGTGCAGGCTATTGGGATGCTTGATTTGTGGAGTAAAATGTAAGGAAAGTCAGTGTTAAATGAAAAGGTTAACACCATTTACAGGGAAGAGGTGGCAGGGAGGCATGAGTGAGATCAGGTGTGTATGTCTGGCTTCAGGCTTAGGGGAGATCCCCAGCAGCAGGAAGGAGTAGATACAGGGTGTGAATAGAGGATTTGTGTGGGTGATTTTATTGATGGGTAAAGAAGCTGTTGGGAGAGAGGTGTATAAATAATGGTGCAGTGGGAAGTGGGGAAGTTGAAGAGAACAGAGACGTTCACAAAGGAGTAAGTAAACAGTAAAGAGAAAAAGCAAAAGGGAGGGCATAGTGAGAGGAGGAGAGAGTTCCAAGGTACTGGAGGATAAAAATGTACAAATTAATCACAGATGTTAAAAGTTAATGTCTCACAGTGGCAAAGTTGTAATGCAGAGTCCAGATCTTCCTCCAATCTTCACCTCCAATTTCAACTCCAAAATTAACTCTTTTAGACACTTTTGATGTACATTTATGATGTGACGCTTTTGATGTTACACAGCCTTATAGCTAACAGCCATGCTACAGTGACTTAAGTACTCTATTCACAAGCATTTGACTAACACTTAAGGGAGAAGTTTGTCTAATCAACTCAGACATACAAAATAGTTAATTAGATTATCATTTCTCTCTCAATTGATAGGAGTCAGCTCACAAACATACCCCAAAAGCCAATTAAATCTTAATTTCTCTGGTTGGTAGAATGCAGCTCAATGACATATCTTTCATAAAAATAGTAGGTACTATAATGGAACAAGATAGAGATGCTGTAGATAATAGCATATTTTATTATGCTAACATCCTAAATAATTCTGTAATTATTATTATTATTATTAACTAAAACATATTTTTTTAGAATATATTAATAAAAAAAATATGCATTCTTCTTCACTAATGATCCTAACAACCTTTCCCCCCAAAAAAGTAATTTTGATCCACCATCAAATACCTTCATTAAAACATTGGAAGTGTTAGAAAGAAAGAAAATAACCCACGCCGTACACTCAGGGAAAACTATTGTGGGTATTACAGTAGAATCACAGTTAATGGTGTTAAAATCAATGTATATCAATTAAAACAGATACAAATATATAGAATGCAGGTAATATACGAGCAGCAGTAGGAAAAAAAATATATGTTGAAAAAAAGTTGATGAATGAGAGGAAAAAAAAAGAGAGGAATAGTAACTTTGAGTAATTGCTGAACCAGGCTCTTGCTGCTTTGATAAGGGAAATCTTTGACCCCAAGAAAGATGCAATCATCTTACTACTTGTTGGCAATCAGGACTAACATTGTGCCAAAACATCATTAATGATAACAATAAATCATACATAATTGATAATATACAACTATATCATAAACATTGAGTGCCATATTGCTAGTGTAACACATCAATTGGTGTGATTATCTAAATTCTAATGAATCAGGGATACTAGTACAACCATATAGATGTACAACACATTAAAAATACTGTGTTAATTAAAATGTAGATGTAGCCAGGTCCCCTCTTATCGGACAGTCCGGGGCACGCGCTCGAGCTGTGTGAGGGGCGACCGGGTGGCCAGGGGCTCCTGAGTAGAGGGGAGTGCCGCCATTTCAGAGGTTATCGCGCATGCGTGAGATCTGGCGCATGCGCAGAAAGGGA
Source organism: Ascaphus truei (assembly GCF_040206685.1). Classification (NCBI taxonomy): domain Eukaryota; kingdom Metazoa; phylum Chordata; class Amphibia; order Anura; family Ascaphidae; genus Ascaphus; species Ascaphus truei. The sequence continues at coordinate 21,764,957 of NC_134483.1, forward strand.
AGAGTCACGGCAGCCAAAGGAATTAGGCTCAGTGGGGACTACAATTTCCAGCAGCCCCAGGGCTGCAGATCACATGGCGTGTATGGCCAATAGGGCCCTTAGGATCTCTACGCGAAGCAGGAGATATATTTCGCGTGCTTGGGGGGGACACAGGCATTCGGGATCCGGATAGGGAGGGTGAAGGTAATGTTCAGGGAGCAGTGCTCCAATGGACTAGACCAGATTCCCCCCCTAGGTCCAAGATAAACCCCCGATTCACTGTAGATGGTGTATGCTGCAGGGAAAGGCCTTGAGATAGGGACCCTTCCCCAGTAGTGTTTCAGTGAGGGACATCAGCGTCATCATTGCAACTATCGGTGACATGTGGCCTGAGGCCTGTGAGCAGAATAAGGCCACAGTATCAGAGACTCTATTATAGGGATACAATCCAGCTGGATACAATTTTCTCACCAGCTACTCTTTGTATCTAAAGACACAAAAACGACTATAGAGGCAGGTCTCTGCATTACCACAACACTCACCTAGACCCTACCTATTTAATCCATATCTGTGACGTTCACAAAAGCATTCAGTATGCCTGCCCCCATTCAACCATTATGCAACATTCGCCGGCAAAACACTACCTACAAGATTTTCACATTTGAAATCAGAAAAGCCATCATGGATTACTGTCATATAATTGCATCTGATGTCTCCTTGCTGTACTTGCTACACATTAAACACTCTGTAGCTGCAAAAGGGGACAAAATCTTAAGTTACATCCTCACCCAAATGGGCCCTGTTAAAAGTTGTAAAAAAATGTGTCTTTACTACAAAAATAGGCTGCTACCATGGCATTTCCTGTACCACACGATCAGTTATTGTTTCTGAAGCACCCTCATCAAGGGTTTCTTATAGATACTGCACCTTGGATCTTGTGCACCAGCCAATTTATTGCCTGTTGCACATGGGTTGGTATATAATACAGTATGTTGGAAAAACTGAGAAGAGCTTTAAAGATGGCATGTCTCAGCATCGTTCTGCCATTCCAATGACTTTCAAAGACCAAAGCAGCGAACAACTGTGGCTGCACATTTTATTCACTTTAACCATCAGATGCTCATTCTTAGATACAGATGTAGTGTACATGATGCACAGATTATAGTGTATCGTGTATTACCGCTCCTGCTGGTTAATTGTGTGATTCACCATGACTCTATTACAATAAATGAAGCTACCAGTAACAACATTACACATGTTACCATGTGGTAACGGGTGCAATAATGTCTGCTACATCTTTACATGATAATTCATCCGTTTTCTTCTCCTATTAACGGAGGAAATCGTACCAATGACTTACTGAGATGTGAAACAAAGTGAATTCATTTTCTTGATACTGTTGCAACCAGAGGACTTGATTAATTGCTTTTATTTTTTCCTATAATGGATTCCCATGTGTTACTTTGTTGAATTTGTGCATGCATCTTATACATCGCTGTAAACATGTTCAGTCTACGTCTCATAAACATATTATATATTCACTGACACTGCAAGTGGCGTGAGCATCCCCACTAAATCTCCACCAGCACAAAATCAGATACTTCAGAAGATACAAGGATATTAGTGAGGGCCCAAGCTATAAACTAATTGATCGGAAGATATACTGAGGTATTTACTGGCTCCTGGCTGCCAAAGTGGGGCAAAACCAATACATAAGAATAACACCAAACAGTAGATGGTAAATAACATTAACAAACAGTAAATAACACTAACACTGCTGTATCTATATGGAGAAAATTATGAGATATACCAGGTTACATTAGAATTATTACTATTATAAAGTAAAGGATTATTTGAAAAATGGGATTTGATTAGATTGTTATGATGTATAAACTCTGAATGTAAAGAGTATAATGTAACAACTCCCTCACCCCTCCTATCCCTTTTAATTTCTGCCCCCCCCCCTCTCTCCTGATCCTTTATTTATTTTTATTATCATAAGAGTTCAATAAAATTACACGTTTTGAAAAATAATAACACCATATCAGAGGGCAACAATTTTTTTTCAATAGGTTTCTATTTCTTGCATAAATATACATAGTGAAGGGCTCAAAGAGCGACTCAGTGAGTAAAGATACTGACTGAAAAATTAAGATTACTGAGTAAAGATACTGACCAAAAAACACTGAATTTGAAGCTGGGGAATCTGGTTCAAATCCTGGTGTCAGCTTGGGCAAATCTCTTTTTCTCCTTGTATTCTATGTACAGCGATGCATACACTGCCAGCAATCTACAAGAAGAAAATATTATTATAGTGATATTTTTGTGTAAGGAAGAAAAACTCAAGTGCAAATAACACTGAATAATGTGCAATGCAGTGTTAAAGTGAATATAAAAAATGATATATTACAACCATAAATGATAGTGCAGCTTCTAAAGAAAAATACTTTTTCCAATGGTCTTAAATATACTGAAGGCATAAACAGATAATGGAGCACAAATATCCTCAGTATGTGAAAAAGAACAAAGGGGAAATATAGTGCAACACTGTGTGAAAATAAGAGTGATTTAAACAATGGGTTTAGGATAATCCCACTCACTTGGTATCCAAATCAAGCAGGCGATTTAGAGGATATGTAGTATCTCATTGCAACCAAACAGTAAGGGATCTTGAAACATTTCTGGTAGATAGTAAGGTCTCCCCTCATATATAAGAAAGATAGAGAGAATATAGTGCAATATGTATTTAATATGGCATAAAAGAAGTGTTAATGTATACAAACATTAATTAAAAACAAGCCGTGTGAAAACAGGGGGTCCATGCATACAGTGGCGGCCACCCTGAGTCTAAATCAGCTAGATCCGCGGCTCTCAGATAATCTCGGTCAGGTGCGGTTTTTTTTTCTGTCCGGAGTGAATTGCGTCATTTTAGCGCTCGTGATATTAGCATTTTATTCTCGCTGTCTGCAATACTGCAATGCCATGTAAAAACTCAGGGGGGCATTTGCGAGTTGTTGTCTTGGAAGTCTAATACCTTCGCAGTTCAACCTACGTCAGTACACAGTCTGTGTGTGCGCGCAGTAATTCTAAATTTGCATATTTAAAGTATACATGCATTTGCAGTGCTGTACTGTACAGTATGTCTCATTTGAAAATTGTTGAAACGCATAGGCGTGTACAGTACTGTAACAGTGTCACATTTCGGCATATGCAGCGCTCTCCCCTCGCTCAGGATAATTAACTGAACTGCAGGGTATTTCAACTTCTTATCTTCTCTAAAATGCAGTACATTTCTCCCACACCATTCCTTTGAACGTGTGTCTGGTTTCAATCACATTCCTGCTTGACAGCAGGTGATGATTGTGCATGCGCCTGTAACTTCGCCCACCACTGCTTGCTTGAGTGAGTGACCAAATAAAAAAAAAAAACTTTTTTTTATTCTAAAAAATTTTTTTCTCCACAAGCCTGCAAAAACCATCTTGATACTGTATTACGATATTCAATCTGTGCTGTAGCTTTTGACTGCACATGGTTGATTTGTGTGCTTTTACGTACTGTATTTGGGGGTGTAGGGATCATATTATTATGATGAACTGCCTTTTGAAATTAAAGTATGTCATTATCTTTGAACTTCATGCAGCTGTACCCTGTAGCCCCCTCCCCCACGAACACACACAAGGCTCGCTCAAGGATTTGAAACTCCACAGAGTCATTAATTTTCTGAAGCTTGACATTGTGTTCTTAATCCGTCCATAGCCGAGCATCAGTCACCTCACTGCGCCTGCGTGTAATCCTGTTTAAGATGGGAGCTAGCTGATTACTGCGCATGACTCACCAACCCCCCCCCAACCCATTGAGGCTTTGTTTATGGTAACGCTTTGGAAAATCCCTTCTCGAATTTGATATGTAAATCTGATTTGCACAGCATTGTGAGAATTGAGAGTTAAAAAAACCATTAACTGATTCATATTGTTTTGTCATTCATTCTTTTTCTTTGGTGTACTGTAGGTGTGGGAGGTGGAGGGGGGTTGTCAATGATTATGATTAGCAGGAATGTAAATAAATATTTATTTTACCAGGAACAAAAAAAAAAATATAAAACGCTTGCCATTTTGTTTTTAATCAGTCCCTAGCAGAGCATCACCTCTCTATGCGCCTGTGTGTAATCCTCTTTGGGATGGGAGCTAGTTGATTACTGCGCATGCGCCTGTAACTTCACCCACCACTGCTTGCTTGAGTGAGTGAGTGGCCAAAATTTTTTTTTTTATTATAATTTTTTAATTGTCATTTTCTCCACAAGCCTGCAAAAACAATCTTGACATTACGATATTCAATCTGTGCAGGCATTGTTACACAAAGCGATATTATCCATCGAAATTCCTCCATTAGCCGTTAACTTTTCTGAGGAAAAACAAAAAGAAAAGTTTTACTGTAATGGTCAGTCCCCTAAAGAAGTTCCCAGTCAGTCCCACCAATAATTTTCTCGGGGGGCGTCTCCTGTTCACATGCGCATGCGCCTACCGTCGATGTAATGACACGCATATGCGTTTCAAGAAGGTTCCAATGCGCATGCACCTAGCGTTCCACCAATTGTTCAGTATCTGCAGTACAGTACTGTAGAAGCCGCTCAGCCAATGATATTGCTTACAGGAGAATCGCTTGACTTTTGAATCGCGCCGATATTGATATTGTCAAAATAAAAAAATAACAGAAAATAATACGGCAACAATACTCACCATAGAATTTCCCAATCAGCTGGCGCCGGCGCCAGGCCACTGCCAGTCCAGTATTCTTGATCATACACGTTGACAGTTGGCAGCGGGACTACTACACCTGTAGTCAGCTGATGAGGCTGGAAATCGCTTAGGTACATGCAAGCTTGCTCGAAACTGCACGCAAAATCCGGCTCAGGCTGCAGGTATCCGTGCGTGGACAGACAGCAAGGGTTGTCACTGACGGTGGGACCGTTATTGGAAGCCGGTGCTGGTGCTGGTGCTGGCGCATTGCTTGCCAGCGACTGTCGTTTCTTAGTTGGTTTTAACACGACCTTTCGCCTTTTGCCGTCTGCATGATCATAGATACAGGAAAAAGCCGGTGATACACACCAATACCCTCCAATAAATTCTGGATCAATATGATAAAAACATGTATCGCTACATAACCTTTTCCTTATTGCACGCTTCCACACATGAGGAGCTGGCGAAAATTTGTAAAAGTCATAGTTTTCGATAAAATACTGATAAATTTGAACAACTGTTGCCATCTTATCATCTGTTGCATTAATCGCGGTCCATATCAAATACGTGTAAGTTCTGTCAGGTTTTTGGAAAACGGGCTGCACTTGAACACTCATGGCGGGCGGGTCTCTGGAGAATAACAGAAACTGGTCTTTGTCTTTCTTTAATATGAAAAGCCTAAATTGAAACATTATTGTAACCTCTTCCTTCAGTCTCAAGGCCAATTTACAATAGCACACTGTGGTATCTTTTTTAAACGAAACACCTGCAAGTCGACACATTACTGAAGCGCATGCGCATTACAATTCATGAATATCTGCCATCTGGCGGACACATGAAGAATTTCAACCTATTAAATCCGAACCATTCTCAATAAACGCATGAACCGCGCATGAACTGCGCATGACCCGCGCATCAACCGCGGCTGAGAACGCGACATGAATGCGGCATGCACCCGTGAAGTGCGTCGCATTCGACAAAAAAAACAGGAAAAAAACGGCGATGTTTTAGAATAAAATGGACCGCAGCAGTAGCACAGAATCCATCCTGGAGCTCACACCATCCAGCTACTCTCCTTCTCCAACCGAGCGCCTGTCCACGATGTCACTTCTAGAAATGGCCACTGCTTAAAAGGTGCATGGCACTATGGAGCTGAAAAGTATTTTCCTCCTCTGTTGATGATGGGTTCCCAGGTCTCTTAATGCAGATCCTCACAGATCTGTCTATACAGTATAAACTTCTTCAGGACTTATACTTTATATGATTTTTTTGCACTTGTTTTGCCCCAAATTGCAGGTGATCGATTTTCATACTGTAAATACAGTGGACCCAACTATAGATGACCAACCGCTCAACCTATTAAAGTCAAGAAGTAATGAATGGTACATGTACATCGGTGCATAGGGACAAGTAAAATCTATATTTCAAATACAATTTGAATACAGTGGGCCCCACTGTTCTGTAAATGCGTCCTTTATCCCCACGTACAGTTTATATATCCAGTTTTTATATAAATGCATTCATGAATTTCATACTACAGTAGGACATAACTGTTGGATTTCTATTATGATTCATATTAATTAGGTCATTAGAGGTTTAATACGGGATAATATTCAGGAAAAACTAATGGAAACAAAATTATTAGTAATAGTGAGTATGGATTTATAAAGGAGATATCATGCCAAACCAACCTTATTTGTTTCTTTTGGGAGGTAAGTAGGAAATTAGATCAGGGTAATGCAGTTGATGTGGTCTACTTAGATTTTACAAAGGCTTTTGATACGGTGCCACACAAGAGGTTAGTGTGCAAAATTAAGCAAATTGGGTAAAAATATATGCACCTGGATTGAAAACTGGTTGAAGGATAGACAACACAGAGTTATAAATGGAACTTTTTCAGGTTGGGCTAATGTCGTGAGTGAAGTATGAGGAGGAGAAATTATGAGGAGAGGCTAGCTAAAATAGATTTATTTACTTTAGAAAAGAGGCATCTGAGATGGTATATGATAACTACAGTAAATACAAAAATATTCGGGGATAGTACAAGGAGCTTTCAAAAGAATTATTAATCCCAAGGGCAGTACAAAGGACTCGGGGTCATCCCTTAAGGTTGGAGGAAAGGAGATTTCACCAGCAACAAAGGAAAGGGTTATTTACAGTAAGGGCAGTTAAAATGTGGAATTCATTACCCATGGAGACTGTGATGGCAGATGCAATAGATTTGTTCAAAAAAGGTGGACATCTTTTTAGAAAGGATAGGCATACAGGGATATACTACAGTAAGTAAGGAAACATGGGAAGGATGTTGATCCAGGGAGTAATCTGATTGCCAATTCTTGGATAGAGCAATAGGGAAGCCCCTGCTGCTGCCTCAATGAAAATGAACGGTGAACGGTGCTTTGGGTATACAATGAATGAATAGAAAAGGTAGAGAAGAACCCAATATAGCACTTAAGTTCACCCTCTGGTGATGAATGTATAATTTAAAACATAAACTTTATTAAATACAACACATATATAAAATAATGGGTGTTAAAACGACGTACTAGAGGTCAACTGATCTTGATACTGATAGCCGTATAGGCTCAGGATCAGGGTGGTTCGTGTGTCCTATGTGTATCACGTATCACACAAGAAACTAAACAAAACAGAGATCCCAGTATGGACCTTTGTTAGAGGCGAATATAGTAGGGTGTGCTCGGATAGGTACTGTGGCTACAGGTCACACAAGGCAGTGTCTGCATAAACCACTAGTAGAGGGTAATGTGACTAGTAGTAACTGATGCACATGTTGAGCATATATAGTGTGCACCAGTAGATCTCAGTGTGCAGTCATCTAAATCCTCCTCTGTGTTGTTAGCAATGGGTTTAGCGCTGTGTCAGGCTGACCTCAGGTAACCTACTAGGATCTGCGGTATAGGAGTGTGGTGTCCTATGGTAACCTTAGTGGCAGTATCAGAGGCAATGCTCTCAAACACTATGTTATCAGAGGTGGTAGTAGGCACCCTTATCAGGTAGATTGTGACACATAGATTAATGAATACATATTACAGAGGAGATGGCTGCGTGATGTAGAGAAGTAACCTTAGGTTGCTGTTAACAGTATACAACAGCGCAACCTAACCCTAAGTTACTACACGGAACTTCACTGGGTACTACAGTTAAGAGCACTATCCCTATCAATACTCTTTAAAAAGAGGCTCTTAGTGTCCTTCGGGGCACTTGAAGCTTGTGTATCAGCGTGGGCAGGATACCGCATCAACTCGCGGTGTGAGACATGATTGCGGAGACAGTTACAATCTTGCGCGTGCACGTAGGGGAACAGAGCCGAAGCGCGCGATTTGCGAGAGGCTTTCTCAAGGCGAAGTGGTAAGTATTACCCCATTATTTTATATATGTGTTGTATTTAATAAGTTTATGTTTTAAATTATACATTCATCACCAGAGGATGAACTCGAGTGCTATATTGGGTTCCTCTCTACCTTTTCTGCCAATTCTTGGAGTCAGGAAATAATTTATTTATTCCCCTTATGAGATATCATAGGATGATATGTCACTGGGGTTTTTGTTTGTCTTCCTCTAGATCAATATACTGTAAGTACGGATATAGTATAAAGTATCTGTTGTCTAAATGTAGCATATGTTGAACTTAATGGACGCATGTCTTTTTTCACCCTCATCAACTATGTAACTATGTAAATATGATATGAAAATGAACACAAAGCTCACCAGAGGTACAGTAAGTATAACATTGTATTGACACAAGATAAAAAGCATAATAGTAAGTATAAAATTGTATTGACACAAGATAAAAAGCATATGAACACTTACAGAGATACTATGTGGTGAGCAAGTCGCTGCTCACTACTCGCTGGGCCAGGATAGTACAACAACGCAAAGCAGCTCCATGTCCCGGGCGCTGGGACGGATCTTTGCTGTGGGTTTGGGGCATCCGGCACATCCTGGTTGCATCAGCGGTTTAGGATCCGACGTTGTTGGCTCCAGCGTGTCTGACTAAGGAGCCACGTGAGACACCAAACAGGAACAGCTGTGGTGTAACGTGGTCAGCTGTTATACCATCAGGACATTTTTTAGTCAAAATTCCCCATTTAATTTGTGAACACTTTTTTTTGTCACCAATTTCAAAAACCATTTTTTTTTTGCAAAGCATTAACACTCATTGTGCAGTTACATTTAAGGTTATATTACTCTGTATGTAGTTCTATTATATTTTGGTGGAATTTTGTGAAATTTTGATGAAATTCACAATAATTAGTGACGTCTCCATCTGTACAACACTGGTATTAACAGTCTACTGATTAAATCTATCAGCTGATAACAGGAAAAGATCCTTACCTCCTGAAAAGCATTGCTCTTCATTTAACATTTTTATTTTGGCAAACTGCTTCTTGTCTGCGGTCTGTGTTTGATCACTTTTTTCGAGGAATCACTATAGAGATGTGTCAGAAAAAGGAAGCCGTTTCAGGACATGACTTCTCTAAAAAACAAAACGTATTCTCTGCTTTTTAAGATTCAGTTCTCAATATCATCAGCCCGTACTGCCAACTGCTAATTAAAACCCATAAAAAAGGAGCACATTAAATATTCAGATTCTACCACGAGGAACTACTGTACAAAGTGAAAAGCTGCCAGCCTACTTCAGCAACACAATGTTCACAGCCAAAATAGTGGTGATATATCATATTTTGTTTGAGTAATTTTAGCTCTTTAGCTAACTATTATCCCTGAAATACTAAAATATTCAGCAAGTTTTCCATCAATGTTTTCCAGCAGTCCAACTAAAATTAAAATCAATCTTCTTTATTTTCCTTCAAATTGATAAATTCTCGTAAATAGAAACCTATGGAGATTAGTAGAAATAATGCAAAGCAGAAACTTATTGTATTATAATGTGCTGAGAAATTATATCTTTATTACGATATAATATAACCTATTTGGTTTGTAATACTCTTATGAATGAGGCGTACCCTTGTAGCAATGGCCTTGTGCTTTGAAGAAGTTTTCAGTTTAAGACCTACTGTTATTTCTATGTCATGTTGAGCAATTACTGCCACCAGAAACCACTATATAGGCTTACCTACACTACAATACAATGAACTCATTTTGGGTTACTCAATACATTAAAGTATTACTTTGCCTCAGTGTTCATTCAACCGTATATATATTTAATGGAACCTCCTGGATGAAATTTACTCAGATGGCACTGTTAACTTGTTAGAAAGAAACTGAGGGCCCTTAATATAATTGAGTCTAAACACTGATGGATTACAGTGGAACTTTTAAAAATAACTAATATACAGTAGGTGTTGTAAAAAGTAAATGTTACACTGTTTTAAGAGACAAAAACAGATATAAAAAAGATACTGTGCAGTATACATATATATATATATATATATATATATATATTTTTTATATATATATATAGCCAGGTCCCCCCTGGGTCCCCCTTGGCTGCCCCACATATCTCTGCTGCTGCCGGGAAGCTGAGGCTAATGCGGGGGCCAGAGGGTGCGAAGACAGAGGTGGACCCGCCGGTTAGTTAGGGTGGTGAACGGGTTGCCGGAGGTATGCGGTGGCTTCCTTCGCAGGGCACGCCATCTTTCACATACCTGTAGTTACGCATGCGTAGGGGAACCTTGAGCATGCGCAAAGATGCCTTAAGGTGCCGTGACCATTACAGAGGCGCGCATGTGCAGTATAACCAGGTTGTGATGGCCATGTTAGAGATTAGCTCTGCAGGGGAACTGCAGTTCCCAGCAGTCCCAGGGGCTGCTACTCAGGTGCAGGCACAGGGCCAATAGGGCTGCAGCAATCCCCTGCTCTTGAGATTCATACTTTTGGCACACTGTGCGACAATGCCAGTCAGAAGGGGAGCAGGAACCAAGTAGTGTCCAGGAAGCTGTGCTTCCCCGGACTAGGCTTAGTTTGCCCCCTTTGGCCCCAGGTCAAAACAGCTGTCTGTGGGTGGGTTTACTGGCTATGCATCTTAACCCTGGCTGTGCTCAAAGCTGTTACCATGCAGCAAGCTTAAGCCTATAGGGAACCATGTTAATGGTTTTGAAGGAAAAGGTGGCACTGTGTGCTCATTTGCATGTAATTTCCCAGAATCCCTTGCTGCAGTGGAAGTGCTGTGTGCTGGGTGATAATGGTGAAAGACGGGGTTGCAGACCTGCCTAAGACATGCAGATGAGCATACAGTAATATTTCCATTTGCTATATGCTTTACTATGGAGGGTTTTTGTCACTTTTTTTTACCCACCATAACCTAAATAATATATGTGTGTAAATATACAGTATGTGTGTATATGTACACCTAATACTGAAGAACTCATTATTCTGCACTATTGTAACTGGACTAACATGGCTATTTCTGTTTTATGTATGTATGTATGTATGTATGTATGTGTATATATATATATATATATATATATATATATATATATATATATATATATATATATATATATATATATATATACAGTATATGTATGTACTTTACATATAAACAATATATACAGTATATATATATATATATATATATATATATATATATATATATATATATATACATACATACATACATACATACATACATACATACATACATACATATATATATATATACTGTATATACTGTTTATATGTAAAGTACATACATATACTGTAAATGAAAATGCTAAGATAATTCATAAGCTTCAGACAAAGCAAAGAAGTATAAAGAGATGTATGCTGGGCATTAACCGAAGAGATAGGAAAAAGAATGAATGGGGTTGCGTGTGCTCGTGGTCTCTGTAAGGTGATGTAATGGCCCATCAGGATTAACACAGCAGGGGTTCCTGCGTCTGAATGGGACCCGCGCTGTGTGAATCATACCAGGCTGCACCTGTCTGTAAGAGATGCACAGTAAGACTGATACTGAATCAGTCACTCTACCTGCACGCCTCTAATAGGCAATCATATGACTTTTATTTAATTTTAATAACACAGTATTGAAGCAGGGGGTCTCCGGAGCTGACCCACATTCATTTCAGGTCTGGGGACTCCATGCTTCCCGACCTACATGCCCCAGTATAGGGTGCCGGTATCTCATGCATTGTTTAAATGCCCCGGTCATGTGAGCGTGACGCGGGAGAATTTAAACATGGCAGCAATACCGGCACCCCATGCCGTGGCCTGTAACTCAGGAAGTGGGGCTGAAATGAATGTGGTTCAGCTACAGAGACCCCCTGTTTAAATAATGTGTTATTAAAATTAAATTACATCTTTGTGATCACTTATTAGAGGCGTGCAGGTAGAGTGACTGATTCAGTCTCACTCTTATTGTACATCTCTAACAGACAGGTGCAACTCAGTAGGCTTCACACAGCAAGAGTCCCATTCAGACACAGGGACCCCCGCTGTTTTAATCCTGATGGGCCATAACCAACTGCTATGAAGTGCGCCGCGGACTGTCAAGGCATTGCACACGGTTGACCAGCCCCATTCTTACAGCCGTGCGACCGATCATATCACTGCATCTGTATTACAATGTTAATAGCCTACCCAAAGTTATACCAAAATAGTATCCAAAATGAATTACTATACAAAAATTATAATCCAAGTAAGAGTTAATAAAAAGTCCAAATAAGGAAGAGTAAACATTTAAGTCACGATATTAATGGGGGCATAATAAACCATTATCTTCTAATTGACTTCAGAAAACTAGTATTGTCCTACAGTGTACTGTATTGAACGTGACCAATCATCCAAAAAGAACAATAGGTGTATTAATCATACAAAACTATGCTCATAAAATAGAACATACTGTTGAACAGGATATTTGACTTTGCATTGGATTGAACATACTCAAAAAAAGAACAACTCTACTTTTACAAAAATTCTCCACTGCTCTTAAAAAAATAAGTTTGCCAAATGTATCTAATGAAATATAGACTAGCTATGTATACTCACAAATCATTTGCATATATGGGAATTGTGATGCAATATTTAGATATTGCCTTATATAAAAACACTGTTTAGTTATTGTGGTGTGGAGTATCATCGTGGAAGCCTGTGATTATTTTGCTTGGCTCCAGTTTTGGGGTAGTAAGCTTCTTAGGGTTTAATTAAGTGTTTTTCATTTATAAATACAGTATAAGTCAACTATCTGTAAAAGTGGAAGAAGAATTGAAGGAGATTGTGAGAGAGATTGGCAGAAATAGGAATAGATTGAGAGGAACAGGTGAAGGAAGGCAAAGAATAACAACAATTGTTGGGATGAGGAAATCGGTGTTGGAAATCAGAGAAGAGTAGGACAAAAGAATGAAGGTTATGGAGCGAAGGACTGGATGTCATTGGACTGGATGTCATTACATAGTAGATCAAGTTGGAAAAATAAAGTATATCCATCGAGTTCAACTGACATGTATGAAATGAAATCAACTGAGGTACTCATCCTATATTGTATTTAGATTGATTCCGAGGAAGGCCAACAAAAGACCACTTTAAAGCATTAACCAATTATTTCACATAAGGGGAATTTTTGATTTCCTAGTGAACCAACATTCTTAATACAGTATGTTTACAGTACGTTTATTTGATGTCCCCAGGCAAATGATGGGTGCGATTGCAAGACAGACACCACTATTAAGATAATTTTTAAATGTTAAATTATTTGAAGTTGTCTGACTAAAACTACCCTTTTCTATCTATTGACTGAGATATGTGTAGCCTGGTATTCCCTGGGCAACTAATCCTCTGTCAAACATGTAAGTCCTGGTAGCAGCGCAGGCAGTGTTAGGGTTAAATCTTCCAATGCTCTTGCAGTAAACAACTCCCTTGAGTGACAGGGGGGTGGGCCTAAGACCTGGGTACTGCCCTATCAGGGGCTCAGGCCTAGGACCCTCCCCTGGGTACAAAAGGAGCTGTACAGACTAAATTATGTGCAGAGTTGGAAGTGTGGAGCAAGGGCTCTGGTTCACATTCCTTCCTCTCCCTCGGGGGAGTGGGATAAGGCTACCCCATACACCATCAGGGGGGTTGGGAGTCAGGGATAGACCATTGGGGCCTCAAGCCCTGGGGGTTGAGTCCAGGGACAAAGAGAGCAGCAAGCTGTGAGGTGATCTTCTGCTGGGTTATGTACAGTGGCGACCAACTTTATTCGAAGTTGGCTAGTTCCGCGAATTTCGGAATATCCCGGTGATGTGCGGTTTAGTAACGTTTTCTCCCGGAGTGTATTGCGTTATTTCGCGCCCGTGATTTAAGCATTTTATTCCCGCTGGCTGCAATACTGCAATGCCGTGTAAAAACGCATGGGAGCGTTTGCGAGCTGTTGTCTCTGAAGTCTAATACCTTCGCGGTTCAACCTACAGTACACAGTCTGTGTGTGCGCGCGCAGTAATAGTAAAATTGCATATTTAATTTTATTTTAAAGTACAGTACTGTACTGTACATGCTCGGACCCTGTTAGGGTGAAGTGAGGGGGTTCCTAACATCTGGGGGAAAATGAATTTTAATTCTATGGTGAGTACTGTCTTGTTGCCGTATTATTTTGGTGGGGCTGGCTGGGTACTTCTTTAGGGGGCTGACCATTATTGTACATTAAAACTTTTCGTTTTTTTCCCTCAGAAAAGAAAACGGCTAATGGGGGGATTTCGATGGATAATATTGTACTGTATGCTGATGTTTTCCGGCCGTACAGTATACTGTGTAATAAACCCGAATAAATAAAACTATGCATTTATTCTACATGTTCAGTATCATGTCATTATGTGTCTTCTACAGTATACTGTACAGTGGTATACAGTGCCTAACATCTATGGGCAAAAATAATTTTATTCCTAGGTGCCCTAGAACAGAAGTACCCACGCCAATTGCCCGTGAACTTGACCGCGGCCCTAAGTAGTTCCCACGCCAATTGCGCGAATATAATGTAAAATAACCCGTTCTGTGGGTCTGAGCGGGTTGAAATTTACCTGGTCCTCATGCGGGAGGACCCTTGCCATAGTGGCAAAATATCAGCCTTCCAAGACCCCCGAAACCGGAGATACCAAAAGACAGTTTAAAAGCACATTACCAAAGTGGCTTTTTTTCTGCCATGCAAGTCAATGGCAGAAACCTGAACTTTAACATCACCCTGACTCCGTTCTGTTGCCACGAGAGGGTCACAATTTTCCATGCAATCCTGCCGCAACTAGGACTACATGGTCACCGAATCTGAGCCCTCTAGGTCGCACAGAAACGGAGTTGTGGGTTCCAGGTTTCTGCTCATTCTGACTTAGCCGGTTCAAAGCTTTCTCCGCCATTGCGCTCAATGGTAGGACCCTCCTCGCCGGCGTGACCCTTTCTCGCCACCATTACTGCTCGGACCCTATTGGGGTCAAGTGAGGGGGTTCCTAACATCTAGGGGCAAAATGAATTTTATTTCTAGGCGCCCTAGAACAGAAGTTCCCACGCCAATTGACCTAGTTCCCACGCCAATTGCCGTAGTTCCTACACCAATTGCGCAACCAGGCAGTAAAAAAACAGTGCAGCAAGCCTCTACATTTGTTACACTGGCAAAGGAGCAAATGGAAACAATGTGAGGCAATTCAACATGTTCTTTTATTGGTGGAGTCAGTACAAAAACATTTATTTACAAATACTGTACAATGTTGAAACATTTAAAGTGCACAGCAATTCTAACCATCAACAAAACAAAACATTTTTGGTGCATGGGGCAAAAGGAGTTAAAGTGACATTTTAAGTAACATCTCCTTTATTAAAGAAACCCAGTACTGTATACAGTACAGTACAGTGGGATGGTGCGCAACACTGTCAGTCAAACCTGCACCAGTTCAGTCCTAGAGGGCAGCAAACAGGGCAGGTTTTCAGGGCAACGTTGAAAACCGTGCCTGTTTGCGGCCCTCAGGGACTGGAGTTGTGCATGTCCTGTGAAAAAAAACACACATCAACATCTCCTTTGTTTAAGTACAGCAGGTACTGTAGGGCAAAACATGTACAGTACAATACAGTTCAGCACAACAATATGGTCTCACTGACAGTCCTCCACATTGTCCAGCCATGGCTGATTCCTTGCATGGCGCAAAACGCCATTAATGCAGTCTCTAACTCCTTTCATTACAGGTGACACAGTCACTTTGTGTTTGGTACTGGACTATTTTGGGACACTTGGTTCGAATTGGAGCCTCATTGCAGTTGTCAGCCCTTGGCATACAGGACGCACGTACTGTCCCTTTAGGGGCACGAGCACACTCGCGCGCGGGCGCGCAGAGACAGCTTGTGGAACCGGAGGAGGAAGTGAGGAGAGCGGACTCACGTGGTGTAGAGCTGTGTGCCCCACGAGCGGGCCTCCATCACTGTCACTTTTCCTGGTAACCCCTGAAGGGAGGGTCTGCACGAGAGTCGCGGCGCAGCAGGAAAACATGTCTGCCAAGATATCATCAGCACCAAGAGGACTCTATGTTACATCGCGAGTTTATGCCTTGCTGCTTGTAAGTAGGGCTCTGATTTTTCCACCTTGGATGACCAGCGGTGTTCTAATTTGTCCTACCATTTTATGGCATAGTTCTTTTTATTTAATAAATAGTATTTTTATAGTCACTAGGAGTCTCTATGTTGTATGTGTAGTGTAGAACTGTTTTAACCCTGCAGAGTTGCACTATGATCTGTGTCTGTTTGTGTTTTTTCCTATACATGGCCTGTCAAGCAAGTGTGCTGATCCCTTGAGGAGTACAGGATTTTCCATTGAACTTTTGGCGCCAGGTTTTTTTATTTTTTCAAGGATTTTCTGTTAGTACTGACAGTATTACTAGGCAGCCTTTTTTATTTGTAACTTGTCACATTGGTGTTTTAATCTTTAGCGCTTGTTCACATTTTTTCTTTTTCACATGTTGAGAAAATGGAGCAAGCGAGAGAATACAAGACGTTCAAGGAGTTTAGAGGCAAAAGGCAGGAGGGAGACAGGTCGATAGTTAGAAAGACAGGTAGGGTCAAGCTTGCTGTTTTTCAGTAAGGGTATGACTGTTGCATGTTTGAAGGAGGATGGAAAGGTTCCAGAGCAGAGGGAGGAGTTAAAAATGTGTGTGAGTGTAGGGATTATAGTAGGAGCAAGAGGTTTTAGGAGATGGGAGGGAATGGGGTCAAGAGGGCAAGTGGTAGAGGGAGAAGAGGCGATCAACAGCGACACATCCTCCTCTGAGACAGTGGAAAAAGACTCAAGGAAGGCAGGAGGAAAGTTAGGAAGAGGTGTAGGATGGGAAGAAGAAACAGAGGAGATGTTCTGACGTTTGGATTCCACCTTTTCCTTAAAATAGTCAGCAAAGTCCTGAGCGGAGATGGAGGAAGGAGAGGCAGCTGAGGGTGGTTTGAGTAGAGTATCAAAGACAGAGAACAGTCGGCGTGGGTTAGACTTGTGCATGTTGATTAGTGCAGAAAAGTAGGCTTGTTAACTTGCGAGAGGGCAGAGTTGAAACAGGATAGCATAAATTTGTAGTGAAGGAAGTCTGCGAGAGTGTGAGACTTCCTCCAGAGGCGTTCAGAGGAACGAGTGGAGGAACGCAGCATGCGTGTGTGGGAATTTAGCCAGGGTCTAGGGTTAGAAGGGCGAGTGCGGCTGAGACAGAGTTGTAGTTCCTGACCAGGTTGTCAGGGTCTGTAGCAGAGCTGAGAGAGGAGAGGGAGGAGCGTAAAGTGGACTCAAAGTCAGGTAAGTGAAAAGAGCGCAGGTTTCTGCAGAACCGGGGTGTAGATGGAGGTGGAGAAGGGGAGAAGCGAGATAGAGAGAATGAGATGAGATGATGGTCAGAGAGAGGAAAAGGGGAAATGGAGAAATCGGAGAGAGAAGTTCTTAGTGAAAACCAGGTCTAAGTAGTGACCATCCTTGTGGGTGCTGGCTGCAGTCCACTGTTGAAGGCCAAAAGAAGAGGTTAGAGAAAGAAAGCAGGAAGCCCAAGGGAGAGAGGGGTCATCAATGTGGCAATTGAAGTCCCCAAGGAGAAGAACAGGGGAGTCTGAGGAGAGGAAGAAAGAGAGCCAGGATTCAAAGTGAGAGAGAAAGGCAGAAGGGGGATGAGTAGAGGTAGGTGGGCGATAGATGACCACCACATGAACAGGGAGAGGAGAGAAAATCTGGACAGTGTGAGCCTCAAAGGAGGGGAAAACAAGAGAGGTAGGAATAGGAAGGGTTCGGTAACGACAGAGAGAGGAGAGCAGGAGCCCCACGCCTCCACCACTGCCATCAGTGTGCGGAGTCTGGGAGAAGGAAAGGCCACCGTCGGAGAGGGCAGTTCCAGAGCATAGTCAGACTGAGTGAGCCAGGTCTCAGTTATAGCAAAGAGGAGCAGAGAGTGAGAGAGAAAGAAGTCATGTACAGAGAGGAACTTGTGAGAAAGGGAACGAGCATTCCAAAGGGCACAGGAGACAGGGAGAGAGGAGGGAGGGTGGCAGGGGATGGGTATGAGGTTGGAGGGGTTTACACCAGAAGGAGTAGAGGTTGCAGTTGGCAGGCGAGGACGAGCGCATGTAGGAATAAGACAGGGACCAGGATTGGGAGAGATATCCCCAGAAGCAAGGAGGAGAAGCATGGATAGAAAAAGGATGTGTGAGGAAGATTTGTAGGGGTGTTTTTTAGTGTAGGGGATATAGCTGTGTGGTGTCAGGGGACGCAGGTAAGAAAGGAGTTCATGTGAACTGAGAAGTGGGGAAGGAAGGAGAGATGGAGATATATGAATAGAGTTAGAGACATACTGAGGCTGGTAAAAAGAAGTGCATAATTTGAGAAGAAGTGAAGTCACAGCAAATATAAATGGTAAACGCAGCATCACAGCAGTAATGATGCAGTCTGGTATTGATGATATCCTCCTTTCCAGCGTTGTTCAAATGCAGGAATCAGGGCCAGATGGGGTGTCCACTTCTTCCTCACTTCTTTTGAACTTCAGTTGTTCAGTAGACATGCCACTTATAATGGGCCACTTGGATATGGGCTGCAGGCAGACTAGCTGTTCTGACTGGGTTTATATAGGCCTAAAAAGTCACCTGACAGTGTGGTTCTGTCTGCTTAATTAGCACATCTGAGGCACATTCAAACAAATTGTTTTCTACACAGGGTGTTCCCTGCCTAGGTGGCAACACTTAATTTGATTAGGGGTAGACAGAAAACAGCATTCAAATATGGTTTTTACCTAGCATTGGATCACTTGCATATACTATATAATACACACAGCAAAGGCTTCAATGAGGATTTAGAGATGGTTTTTACCTAGCATTGGATTACTTGCATATACTATATAATACACACAGCAAAGGCTTCAATGAGGATTTAGAGATGTTTTTTTACCTAGCATTGGATCCCTTTTTATATATTCTATATAATACACACAGCAAAGGCTTCAATGAGGATTTAGAGATGGTTTTTACCTAGCATTGGATCACTTGCATATACTATATAATACACACAGCAAAGGCTTCAATGAGGATTTAGAGATGGTTTTTACCTAGCATTGGATCACTTGCATATACTATATAATACACACAGCAAAGGCTTCAATGAGGATTTAGAGATGGTTTTTACCTAGCATTGGATCACTTGCATACACTATATAATACACACACACATGTTTTAACTTCTTACAAAACTAGTGGGAAGACAAGTTCACACATCTATGTTTTATACCGAAATGTTTCACTAAGAAACGACAAAGAACACTAATTATAGCCAGATGCAGTCCATCCTATTGGCCAGAGATATAATAGAGCATACAGTACAGTATGTGTGCAACTCAGAATTGCACTTTCATGGATTTTAAGTAGTAAATCTCACGCGTGACACAAAAAGTCCTCACTTCTGTATACATGCATTTAAATTGGCAATATTCAGACATCATTGTTCCACCTGCTTCATTATGATGGGATATGTTGGGATATTCTGCACAAACAATTTATTTGCATCTGTCCTGGTTGTGCTCACCACAAACCTGGGTTGGACCGCGTGGCTGAGGTGGGGTTGTCAAAGCACCGACCTTAAACCGCGCAGGCTGATCCGGATTGCGCAGTTCGTAGTCGTACGTAGCAGGGTCAGGACTGGAGAAGGTAGCATCATCAGTGGACAAGCCATGGTCAGGACTGGAGAGATCAGGATAAACGTTATTAAAGCAGGGGTTCGGCAACAGGTAATCAGAAGTTCCCCGCTTCAGCTTAGGAGCGTGAGCGCGGGCGTGGGTTCTGCACGTGCGGCGACCATGGCCCATGGTACTGGTCTCAGGAAGGGATAGGCAGACCGGAGTGGGCACACCACCAGGTAGGACTGGTAAACCAGTGCTTCAGTGCAAGAGTACAGAGCAGGGCCTATGCAAGGAGAGAGAGAGCTACAGACCTCAGGACTCGTAGACCGGCCTCTTCAAGGGAAGGACAGCAGGTGTCAGGAAACTGGAAGCTGAAGTACGCACTGGAGAATCCTCTGCTTCAGCACAGGAACCCAGACACGGCCTCTGCAATGGAGAATGAGCAGCAGGCCTCAGGAACCAGTAGATAGGCTCTGCTGTAGAAGGATAGCAGGCCTCAGGAAAGAGGGAGCTGAAGTCAACACTGGAGAAACCTCCGCTTCAGCACAGGAACCAGGACACCGCCTCTGCAATGGAGAATGAGCAGCAGGCCCCAGGTACCAGTAGATAGGCTCTGCTGTGGAAGGATAGCAGACCTCAGGAAACAGGGAGCTGAAGTCAACACTGGAGAGACCTCCGCTTCACCACAGGAGACAGGAACAGGCCGCTGCATGAGACTAGCAGCCGGCCTCAGGAAACAGGGATCTGAAGTTAACATGAAGAGTACTCCGCTTCAGCACAGGAGACTGGAACAGACCTCTGCGTGAACTAGGGAATAGAACTAGAGAGATTAAAACACAACAGAGCCAAGCCTTAGGGCTTGTGGCAGAACACTTGTGACAACCAGGAAGGGTTATGCTCTGCAGGGAAGCATTGTGGGAAAGGTGTCTTTAAAGGTCAGTGAACCAATAGCAGAAGGGACGTGTGACAGCATTGCCTCAATGAGTGAACCCAGGGTGGAGCAGCAGCAAAGATCAGGAGCAGTGTTCCAGGGCTGCATAGGTCTGTAAGGCAAGGCAAACAGCAAACTAAGGTGCGGATCCGTTACAGCATTCTACTGTATAACAACACTGGGATATTATGTGTTAGACTACAGGATATGTTGTGTTACTCTGGGGAACAATGTCTCGCATTGCAAATGTAGTAAACACTGCTCTATCAAAAATATTAAACATTATAAATGATAATTAAATACCAACACACACTACAGTTACTGTACTGCTTTTTTCCAGAAACACACAAGCATTTATGTTAACTACCGGTCATAACGTTATGGTCGGATATAGTATTGAAGACTAATGTACAGAATAACTAAAACAAGTACAGATGTAGCAAGCATACTGCCGTCGGTGCTGCTAATGCGGCTGGAGCATGGCTGCATGCGGCCGCATACAGTAGCAGCTACAGCTCTCACGGTTGGGAGGACAGTAAATTTCCCAGAAGAATTAATGCTGCAGGAGTCCCTGCTTCTGAATGGGACTCATGCAGCATTAATCCTACCAGGCCAACAACCAGTCTGTAACAGTTGCGAAGAGAGAGCAGTGAGAAGCAGTCTCCCTCTGTGTTTCCCCGCACAGCTTCTATAGCAGTTTTCAGGCTTTTTATCATTTTTTGTACATACGGTCTCTGGATCTGAACACTATTAATTTCAGGTCCGGGGCTCTCTGCTTTCTGAGATGCAGACCTCTGTAGAGGTTGCCAGTATCTCCTGCAAGTTTAAATCTCCCGCGGAACAGCCCACGTGACCGAGACATTTACACAGTGCTGAGATACTAGCAACCCCTAAGGAGGTCTGAACCTCGGAAAGCAGATGGTCCTCTAATTGGTTGGCCTTGACTCCCTTTAGGTGACTTCACAGCACCAAAAAACAGGGAAGGCATCACATGGTAGCAAACAAGATGAGGATTGAATCGCTGAAGCCCCAAGAAAAGCACCAACAACTCACCAAGTGGAGGAATAAAAACTTTTAATAAAGACTACATAAAAAAGAAAAAAAGAACAAACAAAAAACTAATACATAAACACCCTACGCGTTTCAGGCACCTTGGTGCCCTTTCTCAAGGGGAATAGTGGGGACTGAATAAGTGTCAGGTATATATAGCCCCTCCTGTCTTATTAACACACAGCTGAACAAGGTTAGTAAATGGTTAATTGTTTAAGTTAATATGTCTGTGGATGCACCAAGGTGACTAATGAATATTCAGGGTAACATGTCAATTGTAAATGAATCAATATATATTCAATATAGACAATATAGACAGATGGTCAAAGATGTAAATAATAACCAAAAAGTGCAATCCTATGTCAAAATATTGAGATAAGGTATAATCTATTGGGACAAAAGGGAAGGAAGGGATTGGTGGAGGAAGAGGGGAAAAACGTTTAAGTGACAAGGAATGAATTTAAATGTGTTTTAACAAGATTAATACATTGTAATCATGAAATGAGCAACTGTCTGTAAGACGGCTACATTTTACATCACAGGGGCTAACAGCAGAAGTGCCCAGGGGTGGATATGAATATAATAAACAGACGTAATGCAGGAGAAAGGATGTGGACAAGCATAAACATGATACAGTTAGTCTAAAATAATAGACATATTACAGAAAATGTTTCAGATCCCACTCTGTATTTAATCCTTTCGGAATTAATGTATCAAGGGTGAAGATCCAGTGGGCCTCTCTCCGGTAAAGTGTGGTAATTCTATCACCGCCTCTGTAGTGTATGGGTATCTGTTCAATTGCTAAACATCTAAAATTTGTTAATGTACCATTCTGACAAATATTAAAATGTTTAGATACAGGATGTGTTTCGTCTTTTTTGAGTATTAATCGCATATGTTCTAATATTCTCAATTTAAACATGCGTGTAGTTAAACCTATGTATTTTTTCTGGCAAACACAAATTAGCATGTATATCACGAACTCTGTCCTGCAATTCAAAAACATTGGAATATTGTAAGATCTCGTTTTGTCAATATTTGTGAAAGTAGTGGATTTGGCAACATATCTACAAATTTTGCAGCGTCCACATGCGAAACATACTTTTAGATTTGGAAAAAATTCCTTTTTAGTAATGGATCTGTTCTTATGGATAACACTGGGGGCTACGATGTTACCTATGGTTTGGGATCGTTGAAAGACAAATCTTGGTTTTGTGGTGGTAATGTTCCTGAGGAGAGGATCAATGGTTAGTATAGACCAATGTTGGTTTACAATATTGCGGATAGCCTCAGCTTGTCTACGATATTTGGTAATAAAGTAGGGAGTATCAGCATGTATGTTTATCTCTCTGGAGGTATTGCTGTCAGTAGCCTTACAACTCGCAAGGCATCACATGGTACAGCCACCAAAAGTAAATGAATGGGGTTCAGCTCCGGGGACCCTCTGCTTCTAACCTATGCACATGTAACAGGTATTCCCCCACCAAATAGCATATAGTATGTGTTTTCGGGGAACTTAATGTTACCAGGTGTGGTGCTTTACCTGTTAGGCTCACAGGAGGCCTAAACCTCCGCCACGGGGAGCCTGGGGCACGTATAAATAATTGAAGTAACCTCGTACTCGGTGCAGCGCCTCCACCTTCGATGGCTCCCACCAGAGGAGGGAGTGGTTCTTCGCAGGTCAATATATATATATATATATATATCACACACACAGCATGTAAAACAACCAATAACTTTACTGTAGCAACCGTACTTATTCATATATATCAACAGGTGTCCCTCTCTAAAGGAGACACTACTACTGCGTCTCGCAGGACGCTACCCTCTTTCACCGGGTGATCCCACCCCATGTCCCGTAACCCCACACACTATGTCCTCCCCCCTCAAGTGAGATAATTATGTGTGTGACTGCGCAGCCACTATGTCTTGTATGAATAAATGGTATAGTTGGTGCACTTGAAGATTACCTGCCGAGCACTCCAGTGCCCGGGCCTGCCAAGGAGCTTCACAAAGGATCCTGATGATGGCTGAATACAGGAACTACCGTCCGGGGCGATCCCACCCGGATGGCTGCTGCAGCCGCAGCGGAGGTCTGAGCCCAAACCTCTGGATGAACGTGCAGCATCCGCTGTGTCCCTAACTGACTCTGTATAATAATAAGGGGCAGGGTCCTTAACCTGGGGCCTGTCCCTGAACAACACAACACTACTGATAACTCAGGGCTATCTGGGGCCTAGGGGGCTGCTGGCCTAGTGCAGGGAGTCACTGACTCCTGCACCCTACCTCCTTCCCCTAGCTGCTCCGGTCACCAACTGACTAACGTGCTCAGAGCCCGCGAAATGTATCAATCCCTCTGTGCAGGGAGATACTCTAGCCCTATTTTCTCCCTGGCATCACGTGGGGTCCCCTAAGGCTCATGGGATCTGTAGTCCCTGCTTAGAGCCCTTGTTTCATTGGTGGCGTTCTCACGCGCTGTACTGCGCATGTGCGAGCTAACCAGAGCCTCCCATCACCTCGGCAGTCTGCGCATGTGCAACGCAACTGGCAATGGCGGCGCCCTGCACCGAGAGCCGCCGAGAGCTCCTCAACGTGACCGCGGCCTTAGCAACGGGCCGCATTCCAAGGAGGAGCGGCTGCTGTGAGTACTCGGAGGCGGGGTGCGCACGGAAAGAAAGACCTGGCTACACACAAAAATAATAATAATAATAATAAAAAGGGAGAGAGATCTGCTCATCTGAAAGGTAAGTAACAGTATTCTCTCCCCAACACATAGCCCATAAATCCAAGGATTAACACTGAGGGTCCCATTCAAAAATGTTTACCCTTCCAGGACGCATGATTTTCTGTCCATGTGGCCACAGGGGGGGGTCACGTTTGGCAGCATTTTTCCTCATGGTCATGGAGAGCGTACATATTGCTACATCTGTACATGCATACATACAATGAGAGTTATTTTTATATTGTTTTTGGCTTTATAGGGATTTTTTTCATAGGTATCACACATTGAAAAGAAAAGAAAAAAAAGATAGTGGTGCTTTTCTCAAAACATGGTTATACGGAAACACACCTGAGTCACACAGGTATCTGTTTAAAAATAAAATTGGTTTAAAAAATTGCTTTTTTTTTATTGCTGATGTAATAGATACATTTTCATATTCAGTGGTGGTTTAATCAAAAGCACATTGTGTAACTGATGAATAAATCAGCATAAACATATTTTATTTTGTAATCCAACCATGGGTTAGTTAAGCAGATTTGTCTGTTTCTTTTTTTTTCTTTTTTGGGTGTCTGTATAGCAAGTCTTTCAAATAGTGTGTTATATTTTGTGAAAACTTAATATATAAAGAGGTTCTGGGTAAATTTGATTTTTTTTTTTATTCATACATCTTATGCAGTTTATTTTAGTCAAACACTGAATATAATAGACTTCCCAGCTCCCACTCCAGTAAAGTGAAAACCATTCATTTATAGCCTCAATTTAAAGATGCCTTACTCCTCATGTAGCAATATTCTCTGTAGATTTAATGGGACATTTAAATATTCATTCATTTTCTTCACATGCTACTTATTTAGATTCTCAGTGGTTGGCAGCTTTAATATCAAGTAGCAGAAATTATAAAGACATTACATATCATAAAAATATAAATGAAAGAAAGCATGAGTACTATTTTAAATCAGAGTGTTGACTAGTGTCATTTTTCATTGGTTTATTAAGGATTATTTATATTACTATCATAGCAAGGTTTTATTTTCTGCACATGATTGACGTTCTCAATTTTTTATGTAGAAAAACATTCAACTGGTAGACTTAATTCAAATAAATGAAAACATTGTACTTTTATACTGTATTTATTACTGAAAGATAAAAACAAGCAGTAAATAATAATAGGGGCCCATTGCCGATCTGTACAACGATTAATTGCAAGAACATCTGAAATTATTTCAATTTCTTTAATCTACGATCCTGATTTACTTTGGACTCTAGGGTCCTGTTGGGGGGATCTGAAACTATGCTGCAGCCCATGTATGGTAAGAGGTAATGCTGTTATTTGAAACCAGAGACAGAACATGAAACACAGGCAGAGCTCAGTGCACATCCAATGAAACTTATACACGGTACAGTGCCTAAATATATATGTATAGATATCTTTTGAATAAAATGGTCTTTTACTGCTGCGGCACATCTGAGTCTAACACATCGCCAGTTTTTCCCTGGCTTTTTCCTGGAATGCGACGCACTTCACCTGAAGCATGCCGCATTCATTTTGCGTTCCCAGCCGCGGGTCATGCGCGGGTCATGTGCGGTTGACGCGCGGTCGATGCGTTTATTGAGAATGGTTCGGATTTAATAGGTTGCAATTCTTCGCGTGTCCGCCAGATGGCAGATATTCATGAATTGTAATGCGCATGCGCTTCAGTAATGTGTCGACTTGCAGGTGTTTCGTTTAAAAAGATACCACAGTGTGCTATTGTAACTTGGCCTTGAGACTGAAGGAAAAGGTTGCAAAAATGTATCAATTTAGGCTTTTCATATTAAAGAAAGACAAAGACCAGTTTCGGTTACAGTATTCTCCAGAGACCCGCCCGCCATGAGTGTTCAAGTGCAGCCAGTTTTCCAAAAACCCGACAGAAGTTACGCGTATTTGATATGGGCCGCGATTAATGCAACAGATGATAAGATGGCAACAGTTGTTCAAATTTATCAGTATTTTATTGAAAACTATGACTTTTACAAATTTTCGCCAGCTCCTCATACGTGGAAGCGTGCAATAAGGAAAAGGTTATGTAGCGATCCCTGTTTTTATCGTATTGAGCCACAATTTGTTGGAGGGTATTGGTGTGTATCACCGGCTTTTTCCTGTATCTATGATCATGATGACGGCAAAAGGCGAAGGGTCGTGTTAAAACAAACTAAGAAAGACAGTCGCTGCCAAGCAATGCACCAGCACCGGCTTCCAATGACGGTCCCACCGTCAGTGACAACCCTGAGCCTGAGCCAGATTTCGCGTGCAGTTTCAATCAAGCTTGCATGTACCTAAGCAATTTCCAGCCTCATCAGCTGACTACAGGTGGACTAATCCCGCTGCAAACTATCGACGTGGATGATCAAGAACGCTGGACTGGCAGTGGACCGGCGTCGGCGCCAGCTGAATGGCAAATTCTATGGTGAGTATTGTTGCCGTATTATTTTCTGTGTTTTTTTTATTTTGACAATACAGTATCAATATCGGTGCGATTCAAAAGTCAAGCGATTCTCCTGTAAGCAATATTTTTGGCTGAGCGGCTTCTACATTACTGTACTGCAGATACTGAACTATTGGTGGAACGCTAGGCGCATGCGCATTGGAACATTCTTGAAACGCATACAGTATGCGTGTCATTACATCGATGGTAGGCACATGCGCATGTGAACAGGAGACGCCCCCCGAGAAAATTATTGGTGGGACTGGCTGGGAACTTCTTTAGACCATTACAGTAAAACTTTTCTTTTTGTTTTTCCTCAGAAAAGAAAATGGCTAATGGAGAGATTTCGATGGATAATATCGCTTTGTGTAACAATGCCTGCACATTACTGAATCGGATTTAAAAACCCATGTACCGGAGTCTACAGTTTATTGGCTGATGTACACTATGCTGGTGTTTTGTGGCCGTACAGTATACAATACTTTTTTATAAACAGTATACTGTGTAATATAACCGAAAAAATAAAAACTATGCATTTATTCTACATGTATTACAGTACTGTACATACAGTATGTGTCTTCTATACAGTGCCAGTACATACAGTACTGTACTGTACTGTATGTGTCTTCTATTTTTTTTAATACTCTTGTACTGAGCATGCCTACAGTATACAGTACAGTGTGCCTGGACAGTAGTGTACATTCTAGAAACACTGTATTTTGTTACAGTAGCAAAGGAGCCAATGGAACAATGTAAAACAAATCAACATGTTCTTTTATTGGTGGAGTAAGTACAAAAACATTTATTTACAAATACTGTACAATGTAGAAACATTTTAAGTGCACAGCAATTCAAAACATCAACAGGTGTATGGTTTACTGCTACAGTTATGAAAACATTTATGTATAGAAAGTAAAAACATTTACAGTCAGTCAGTATGGTTTACAGTCAGATGTTTTAAAAACAAATTCTTTATTCATAAAATATACAAACCGCAACATCTCCTTTATCAAAGAACAGCAAGTCAAAACATATACAGTGGGATGGTGTGCAAAACAGTCTGCACCAGTACAGTCCTCGAGGGCAGCAGACAGGCCCGGTTTTCAGGACAACCTTGAAAACCGTGCCTGTTTGCGGCCCTCAGGGACTGGAATTGTGCAGGTCCTGTGTGTGTGTACAGCAAGTTAAAACATTTCTGTCTAAATACAAGTTAAAAAACACACAACAATTATCTTCTTTCTTTAAGAACAGCAGGTCAAAACATGTACAGTACAGCACAGTTCAGCACAATAGTATGGTCTTACAGTTCCCGTGATTAATCCAGAAAGTCCACCATATTGTCCGTCCATGGCCGATTCCTTGCATGGCGCAAAACGCCATTAATGCAATCTCGAGCGTCTTTCATTACAGGATCTGTAAATGGATAAAAGCGCTGCATTTCATCCAGAATGTTCTTTCTGAAATTGGCAGGAAGCGCCTTTTTTACATGATTTCCGTCGTAGTTCACTTGGAAGGCCCAGTCGCAGTACAACGAGTAGGGAACATGGTGCTTACAAAGTAACAAGGCATACTTGTGGGGTGCACCCGCACTCATCACCCTATACTTCTCCCTAAGCGCCGGTGTCAGATCGTGCAGGGTGATGTCGGGCACCGTATCGATGCGAGCAAATGTAGGTCTTCTGCGAGCGGGTGTGCTTGAGGCATGCGACAGGGGGATGTCGCACCAATTGCAGATCCCCACACTGGTATGCACAAAATTGGCATTAACAATATAAATCACTACATAGCATTATTATCAAAATATATACAAACAATTAATAACTCTCAATAACTTTTATTAAATGCAAATTAACATCTTAAAAATATATTGAGTAATGTGCTGAAATAGAAAAAAACAGTGTTAGTAAAATGACATAACATCAATATAAAATATTATATTTAGTGGGAGAAAATGGATACTGTATATCAACAAGCCAACTAATGACTTTGAAAATTAATCTATGAACAGAAATAGACTAAAATCAGCTGGTCAGACCAGTCGTAATGATAAAAAACCTCTTTATAAATAACTTAAGATCAATATTAAAAATGTATTCTAAAAAAGGATGGTTAAGAATGTGAATCATGAATCAAGTAATAAAAAAATGTTCCTGATCTGTCTGGCCTGCAGATCGCTGACTTGCAGTATGTCCTGTCCGCAGCCTTCCCTGACACTGGTTTGCCTTTATCTTGTCCCTTCCAGCTGCCTGCTTTGGCCAATGATTTTTTTCTATTACACTTGTGCTTGCTCTTATTGTGCTGCACATTTATCCTGTCTCCCTTGCTAGTCTGGATATCATGGTGCTCTTCTTGCACCTTCCTTGCTCATGGTCCTTGCATACCTGTACTTTAACTGCCTGGAACCCGACTTGTTCCTGCCAAGCTCTGATGATCCCTATCTTTCATCTGAATGGGTAATGGCCTGTTCTGGTGCTCTTGTTTGCCTCCTGTCCTAATCACATATTCTGGCATTCCTGTAAACATCCTGCATGGTTATCAGCCTGTATTTTTGGCTGGATCAACGTGGGTTTCCATGGTTCCAGCCTTTCTCTGTCCTAATGTTTATTCAATCCTGACCTGTTATGTCCTTATTATGTTCCAGTCTTCCGTCTTAAACTGACCGTGGTTTGTCCTGACCTTTGCCTGTTTGTTACTTCATTCCTGCCTCATTCTTAAATACTGCACTTGCCTGTTGACAACAATCCTGCATCTCATCTGCATGGTTCTAGGTTTGTGTTACACAGCCTAAATCACTTCTGCTATTCAGGGCTCAGTCTTGTGAACTCCTGCTCCTGACCTCTACGTTGTGCTCACCCTATTCCTGTTGTGAACTCCCGCACTGAATCCGCTAACTGATAGTGAGAAAGAGCCAATAATATGATACATACAGTATATAATATAATCAAGGGATATAAATAAATATTTAGTATATTTGTGGGGATTTAGTAAGTAACAACATGAATCTTAAATTCTGTGAATTATGATGGAATTAAGCATTTTCACAACTCAACTTGTTTTTCTCTCAAAATAACTTCTAAGTATGAAAATTAGTAGGAGGACAGCTGATACGACCCACTGCCAAGACAAGAGCGAAAGAAGATTTTTTTTCCTCAACAATTTAAGGATGTACTGTAATTCCCAGATTGTATAGTGCTTACTAAAATGCTTCAGTGCCTTATTCTCTTGAATATGTATTAGTAATACAACATGTAATTGTGTTTTAAAGGAAACTACTGCACATTTCCAATAATTCTTTTATATGTTATGTTATTGTCTTGATTTGGATAAAATAATTAAGGGAAGAACCAGATACAGATATAGCCTGTTTGTATCCGGGGTTTTCCTGACCCGAGCCTGTCCCTTACGTGAGATTTCCCAAGAAATGTACGCAAGTTATCCTTGATTTAACCTGGGGGAAGTGAGACCTGAAGGTGGGCAGAAATTCAATATGTGGCGTTATGCAATACCAGCCTAAACTCAAGTCAGTGATCGCGAGTTATTGTGTCCCCTCCCCTCTAGCTTTAGGAAAAACTGTACTGCATGATACAGTACATAATGACAAGGGCTAGTTTGAGTGACGCTCACTGTACTGCATGTTACATGATAACAAGGGCTAGGCTGAATGTGTACTGCATGTTACATGATGACAAGGTCTAGGTTGAGTGACACTCACTGAACTGTATGTTGCATAAAACCTTAGTACTTACATTCTGTACAGTACTACTGTAAGGCTAGGTCCCCGCTGCAGGAACAAGAGCCAACCCTCAGTGGGGCCAGGCCAACTACCCACCTTGCCCACCACATTACACGAACAGATTTCTCTGAAGACAGGAAATCTGTGCTCACAACTTGTGATGGAGCGCTGGCCATGGCCCTGGAAGTTCAGCCAATAAGGGCGAACCTGCCGGGTGATGTCATGGCCAACCCCCTGTCACGCCAACGTCTTTCCCCTGCAGCTCACCGCAGACCGGGGATCTCAGCTGCATGTGTCTCCAGCCTGGCAGGCGTGCGTGAAGTGCCGCACCGGGGCCTCAGCCTTAGTGTATTAAATTTACTGCTAAAGAGTAAACACTTCTAAAAACAATGGAACCAGTAAACACTTTATAAAACAAAACGTATTTTTTTTAAATGAAAAACATTCTCAGTAAATTTTTAGTTTATTATTTTGAAATTAATGAAACAAGTGTTCGTCCCCATAGCCATGGGTGTTCCAGGGAAGACTCCATTTATGCCTTAAAAAGGGATTTATGTTGTCTTTCATGTCAGGGAAAAGAATCAGGATCATAATAAAATGACATTTGATTTCGTCCATAATATTTCTTTGCAAATGCAAAGGCAGTGCTTTCTTGCCTCTATTGCCATCATAATTAACCACCTTAAAAGACTGAAGATACAGCTCATAACTGACATGGTGTTTCATAATGAGAAGGGCTAGTATGGTCACTTTTCCACCGCTTCTGGAAAAGTATTTCTCCCATATGCTCTGCGGGAGGTTTGTTAGCGTCATGTCTGGGATCGTGCCCGGATCGAGTTGCATTTGAAGCTGGGCTCTCCTGGGTGCTGCGGTTCGTGCAGCAGGTGTGCTTATTTCACTGGGTGACGATAGATGGTCTGGGGGGCTTTGCATTTGCACCTGTACACCTCTGGGTGATGTGGGTGTTGGTGAAAGAGGTATGCTTCTGCCAGTGGGTGAGGGTAGAGTGTCTGGTAGGATGCTTTCCTCCGGTGGTGTCCGTTGTCTTGGAGGCGTGCAGGCCAATTCCGGTGAAGAAGAGGGTGCAGGTCACCCTCCTGCTCCTGCATCGGACATAGAGGGGGAGGGACAGAAACAAAATAATAGAACCTAGCAATGTTATTGTTAATTATGCCATGCCTCTCTCCATTCTCTCCAAAAGTTGATCCAACTTTGCGAGAGACAGAGAGAGAGAGAGAGAGAGAGATATGGTGTTACTGTCACTTCTCCGCTGCAACTCCCTGAGTAAGGTCCTCTGTTTGGGACCAAAACGTTGGACTAAGATATACCACTTTTCACCAATACAATTGTGTTGACTACTAAACATGTGTGCTGTCTCTTACTTACCATACTTCGGTAAGCAATAATAAATCTCAAGTTCAACAAGGAGATAATAATCCGGGCTGCCGACAATGGGGCAGTGAAGTATCATATGACTACTACAGGGGAGAAGTATTATCATAGCTTAATAACCATGAGCACTACAAAAGACTTCTGTCGGACCCCACAGTCAAATACAAACAAGAAATTTACACAACCATCCACATGGGGGTGAATAATAACTGGATTAGTGAAGAGACGGCGAAGTTTTTCATACAGGATCATCCAATCATGCCGGTTCTGTATACTCTTCCACAGATTCCTAAATCATTGACTCACCCACCTGGCAGACCAATACTCTCTGCAAGGGGTTTCCTGTGTCAGTCAATTTCACAGTTCGTTGACTTCTATTTACAGCCCATGGTGATCCAGATGCCCTCCTACGTTCGAGATATAATGGATTTCATAGCCAATTTGTCTATATCAACTGTTGACCTCAGCTCTGCCATATTAGTAACTCATGCTGTCTCCAGTCTGTATACAAACATACCTCACCTGGATGGAATGGATGCAATCAGACACCAATTGGGTGTTTTCTCTTGTCATGCAGGACCACCTCCGGGGTTCATTCTGCTATTGGTGGAGATTATTTTACACAATACAGCTCAACCCCGTTATAATGCGAACCGTTACAACGCGGATCCGCTTATAACACAATGCAAGCGTGGCTCCCAATTTTTGTATTTTTGAATACTTTACAACACGATTACTGGTATCTTTATTGGTACTTTATTGTACAATGCATACAATTGTACATTATAGCTAATGCGATCCGCTTATAGCGCAATGTGATTCTTTGGACCCCAAGCACAGCGTTATAAGGGGGTTGAGCTGTAACTTTTTCCGGTTCGAACATAATTTTTATCTCCAACTGAGGGGGACGGCTATGGGGTCTAATATGGCCCTATCATATACAAACCTGTTTATGCATGGATATGAACAAATCCATCTTCTCCACGATGCCCCACAAACAGACTGTATCAAACTTTCCACACGCTACATAAATGACATCTTAATGGTGTGGGTTGGCGGTGAGGAATAACTGCTGGAATTTATGTCCCACATCAACAACATCCCTTCAACCATACGGTTCACATACACTGGCGACACACTTTATTCGAGCTCGGCTAGTCCCACGAATTCGAGTATACCCGGGTGTATTGAGGTTTGTGACTGTTTTCTGCCCGAGTGCATTGAGGTATTTTCCAGGCAGGGATTGAAGCATTTTATTCCCGCTGGCTGCAATACTGCACAGTATATATATATATACTGCATTACAATTCATGAATTTATGCCATCTGGTAGACACGCGAAGCATTGCAGCCTATTAAATCCTAATCATTATCATTTAACAGATCAGCCGCCCGTCAGCCAGGCATGAACCCAGGCTGGGAAGGCAAACGCAACGGGGCTTGTCAGAGGTGAGGAGCGGCGCATTCCAGGTATCTGCCAGGTACATACTGGGTATTTGCTCGAATAAAGTGTGTCGGTGCAGTATGCTTATAGCAAGCAGGAGATAATCTTTCTAGACACCATGGTGTACAAACAAGATAACATGCTCTGCATAAGTATCTTCTGCAAACCTAAGGATAGGAATACACTCTTGAACACTAGGAGCCACCATCCCATACCACTAAAGAAGGGGCTTCCATACTCCCAGCTACTCAGAGTCCACAGGATCACAACTAATCCTATGGAGGTTTAGGATGCCCTTAACAGAATGGCGTATCACTTTCGTGAAAGGGGATTCGAGGAAGAAGAGATACTGCTTCCCCTTGTCAAAGCTAAAACACTCACCAGAGAGGAATTGTTGACGCCAGTGGACAGACCACAAAAGGATACACGATGTAACATTGTGACTACTTACAGCACTGCATCCATGTTAATCAAGGAGAGTGTGACCAGCAATTGGCATATCCTAGCCAACGACAAAAGATTGGCCAGTATTTCTCCAATCCTCCCCTCTTTTGCTACAAGGGGGTCAGAGTGTGGAAGGTCTACTAACACAGTCTGATCCTACAGACAAGTATGCGGCTAAATCATCATGGCTGAAGAAACCAGTGGGTGAATTCAAATGTCATGGCTGCGTCAACTGATTACATGATTGTGGGCAAATCCTTTGCTCACCCACACAATGGTAATTCCATTAAAATCTTGAACTTCCTTAACTGCGAGTCTAAATTTGTGGTATACATTATCAAGTGCCCCTGTGAACTAGTCTACAGTATAAGGGCAAAACCACTAGAATGTTAAATGAGTTCATTGCCATTCACAAATCAACCATCAGAAAAGCTGTCATTGGCACAGATGCGGATGATTATTTGAAACATCTTCCAGTAGCAAGGCATTTCAAAGAGAATAAACACAACATGGGACCTTCAGGTGTATACCTATCTTACAAGCACATATCCCCAGTCGTGGAGGCAACAGGAATAAACTCTACTGAAATTAGAAGTGAAGACTATATATAATTTGGGGACCATGTCACTTAGGGGCTGAATGAGGACCTCAATTTGGGTTGCAATCTGTGATTACCCACATGGATTTGCCTTATGGACCTTAGACTTATGCCCCGCCAGTGTTCCTTGTTCATTTGATTATGTCTGGTTCTTTATTCTTTTTTCATGGTTCCTGTGTGCCTGGTGTTGGTACTAATGCCATTTGTGTTCACACATGCCTATCTGTCCATTTTGCCTCTCGTTTTTACAGAGATCAGCCCGCCTCCCTCTACCAGTATTACGGGCTATTCGTGTCATAGGGCACAAAAGTTCATAAAATGTTTTATTTTCTATTTACCTTCATTAGAATTCTTGCCAACCTTGCCAACCTTTCTGATGCGGATGATATTCGGCAGTATGATATTCCGATAGGTAGCCATACTGTTCATTAGAGGTAAAATCAAGGTTCAACTGCTGTAGACAGTTGTCAGGGAGGACAAAGTTACCAGATGAACCTGTCAAGGTATAAGCAGGTTGGGGCTGCTGTTCACAATCATATTCAGATAGTGTCCCATTGCGATATTGGGAAGAATGATTGAATCTGTTGGTCCCGTTTCATCTCCTTCTCCTTTTGAAGTTGCCATGATCAAACATATTCGCAAAAGATGGGGCCAATACCCCAAAACTTCCTCTGAACCCCGGATTGGGGGGGTTGTGAATGAAGCAAGCATTAATTGACAAAGTGTAGCACCCAGACTTCTTCCACCTAGTAGAGTCAGCTAAATCCCTGGAGTATTCATAATTGGTTAAGAGATAGCCATATATTTCTGATATAGTGGATTTCTTTTCTGCAGCATCATTAATTGCTGAATATATGTAATACATGATGCTACAATCTGGGTTCTTCGAAGCAATTGCCATTTCACTCACGAAACAGTCAGGAGAGAGTGAAAACATTGAACATTTGCGTCGTTTTGCAACACAATATTAAAACAACCAAATTTTGATAACGTCTGGTCAAGGCCATAAAACAATGAGGAATTGTAATGCATTGCAGTATATTGCTTGATCAGTCTGGCACCTGCTTGAGATTTACAGCACTCTACATAGACTAACTAACTTAACACATTCACTTTGCCATTTGGTGGACAGACGCCAAATTACAAACAAACAAATCTGAAATTTGTCTAGCATATCCCTGTTTAAATCAGGTGGGAATAACAACACAAAGAGCTGTGTACAGTTGTCTAAAGCTAAACGGCATGTATATTGATTACATATCCAAAACAAAACGATTGATGTCCGGACTTTAGTTAAGGAAAACTGAAGATACAGACAGGCTATATCTGTATGACACCAAAATGTATATTTGTGGGAAATATTGCTTTCTTCATGTCCTGAATTTTTCGATAAGATTGGTGTTATGTTTTACCTACTGTGCTTCTCTTGATTTAGTACTTCCTCCTTTTTTATATATCGTGGAGGAGAGAAGAAGGGCCATAATAAATGCTCATCCTATAACTTGTAAGGCAACTTCAATGCACTAGTATTAGGATGACACAAACTTATATGCATACAGCCTTAACCTCACTGAACTTGGACATGTACTTCAATATGATTTATCAAGACTGAAATACTGTGTTTCCCCAAACAATTTTTTTTAAAACACTGACAAATCTGTAACGGTGGTATTTGGGACCAAGGTTACATTTCTAAAGCTACCAATGATGGAGCTACAGATCAGTACCAATTCTAACACCATCCAAGCCCCTGTCACTAGTTTTAAATAAGTGAGCATATGGCTTGACTCCCATTTAACATTTGGGTTACATTATTAATATTCTGAAATTTTAAACCTATGCCAAAATAAGTGTACTTTATGGTAACAAATCATCTGTAAGTCCATAAGTCCGAAAGAGCATCGCACAGCAGATGCTAATATAAATTATAGACTATGGGGACATAGTATACGGCAGAGGTGTGCAAACTTGAGGGTGCATCCCCCAGGGAGGATGAGAGTTTCTGGGGGGTAGCGCTTACAAAGGCCCACTGCTTTTCCTGAAGGCATTTAATTTAAATGCCGGGGGAGTAGTGAAGGCCTCTTTAAGTTCCCTTACCTTGAATCAGATGACTTCTGGTGACGTGTCGCCATGGCAACACAGCGTCAAATGACACTGCAGGGTCATGTGACGATGCACTGCCATGGCAACGTGACATCACGTTATGTCAAAACGCCAGAGCCAAGGTAAAGAGGGTGTGGGACGCATGCAGGGGTGAGAGCTGGCAGGTGGTCACAGGGGAAAACTTTGCACAAACCTGCCGTTTTCTGTGAACCAGCTGTTCTCCCGCTGTAAAGACCTCAACGGTGACGCTGACTCCATAGCCTGCCACCTCCCTCACCATTGGAGGAGAGCCGAGGAAGTCTTGTGACGTCAGACGCTGTTCAGATGCGGATGAGACTGATCCTACCCAGAGGATTCGTATGTAGCTGTGTGTGCTGTAT
Source organism: Ascaphus truei (assembly GCF_040206685.1). Classification (NCBI taxonomy): domain Eukaryota; kingdom Metazoa; phylum Chordata; class Amphibia; order Anura; family Ascaphidae; genus Ascaphus; species Ascaphus truei. Next base: position 21,801,992 of record NC_134483.1, read on the forward strand.
TGCTGGCGTCGCTCCTAACCCTGAGTTGGTTACACTGCCTTTTATGATCGTGGAGCATGTGAGTGTACTGGAGCTCACTGCTCTAAGGATTTTTTGTTTATTAAACTGTATTGTACCATGATCTTTTCTCTTTTCTTTTAACCCATGTTGATCTGATTCCTGTGAACTACCATTCACCTACGAGAGGAGTTCTTGCGCGCTGTGTACTCCTCCTGTTGTCTATTGAGGGATTGTGAAATTCCTCACACCAGCAGCATCTCCTCTTGGTGATATAATTTTTTTGTGATTTTTTTTGTGATTTATTTATTTGTGATATATTATTGGGTTTGCGCTTACCTTTTCCTGCACCGTTAACTTTTTTGTTACCTGTTCCTGATCTTCAAGGTGGATGCAGATGGATTGCTAGTGATGATGTTGAGGGTGGAGAGTTTCCAGATAATCCAGGATTCAGAGGGTGAAGACTTCTAAAGGTAAGTACAATATTGCATGTATATAAATGTATTTTTTCAGTAGGATTGTACTATTACCGGACACTCTTCTAAGTTATCTGCACCGGGCTATTGATTCTATCTGAGGCTATCCATGGGACGTTGAAAGTTTGTGGTGTCCCGTGGTGACGTCATCATTCCATCCTACCAATCTGGTAGCACAGATGTCTTGTGCTTCTCGGCGGACAAGCCGGGAGCTGCGGTGCAGGAGAGTTGTTCCAGCATTACTTCTGTGTGTTCTGGTGGTTACCTTGTTATGGACACTTCTCTATTCTGACTGTATACCCATGTCTACAGCATGAGAGATCACTGATCGGACCAGAGGCTGTGTATGCAGAGGGTTCCCTACAAGTCAAGTCATCTGTATCCTGAAGTGGTAACATGTGCCCAGAACATGCCCTTTTTGTTTAACTTAACTTCTTGTACGTGCATTTATTACCTTTAATTGTCACATTATATGAACTTTATTACCCTATGAGAGTCGTGCGCTTTGTTTTTTCTCTTTTTGCATGCTTTTCTGTGTGATGTTGAGCCATCCACTTCAACAGGCAGCAGACTCTCCACTTATGAGTTAAGGTTTTTATGATATATTTTTTTTAACCTTTATTCACAATTTTTGGAACACTAATTTAGCGTACCCATAAGTGCACTGATATATTTTCTCTAAATTGATGTACAGTACAGTATTTCACTTTAAAGATATATTATTTATTCACTTTATTCTTCACATTTATTGCACAGTTTCTTTTTTCTTTATACAGTAGGACCAGATCTCTGTCAGCATTTGGTGCACCACATTGCATGTTCTGGTACAGTGAGTACTAATGGGAGTGCATGTTCTACAAAAACACTGTCTACTTATATGGGGCTCAACATCATGAGGGGGAGACTATACTGTATGGCCTTATTTGCATATCTAGAAGATGGAAGAAGATAAGATGCTGTACACACTCTGGACACTGTCTTGCAAAAAAAGCCTTGGGTGCACGCCCAACGCCAGCCGGCATGAACAGTAGCAAGTACAAATCTCCTATTTATGAAGAGAAGAGAACAGCACTCCAGAGGACTAATTAAAAATTACAAAGTAGTTTGAAGACAATCAACTTTTCGGTCAGTCATTTAGACCTTTGTCAAGATACAAATGGGCACTCCTAACGTTGCTTACAGATGCAGCGGCCGTTATTCGAACACTTCGCGCGGTGTATAACTCGGAATACCCATGTCATGGCGCGTGATTTCTTCCAAACTTACTACCTTTAGACGTTAGTGCAGGCGAGTGCAGAAAATGGCATTTTAGTGTTCTGGTTTTTAAACACCTGAAAATGACACAGTAGCACAGTAGCACAGTACTGTACACATTACAATGCATTCATTTCATTGCACACAAAGAAACAGAATCCATGAAATTCAAACAAAGCAACCGCGATAAACACGGGTGCCTGGTGTGACTGGCTGTGTTAATGCCACGTGGAATACAGCAAAGCACACGAAAAAGGATCTGTGATTTGTTCAAATAATGGCCGCTGCATCTGTATATACCAAAAAGGGATTAAACACCTTTGAAGTTAGCATAATCTCTCCTACTGACATTATTGCCTGGTGTCAGTATCACACACCTCTTTAACTGTTTGCAACATAAGTAAAACAGGTGGAGAGTTCATTCAATCTGTGTACTTAATCAAAAAGGATTTAAAGTGAAGACATAGTTTATCCAAAGAAAAAAATTGTGCCTAAAACTTAACAAACACACAAATGAACAAGAACAAAAAATGACTGCATAAAGTAATGGGTATACTTTGATTCATTAATTTAAGAGACTAAACATAAAACTAGAAATTAAAAAATCCACCATAACAAATCTCACATAAGAATGTATATCCTAAAAGCCAGCAGTGTGAAAAAGACTTTCACAAGGAATAGAAAATGCATTCATCCAGAATAAGAGGTAAAATATTAATAGAATAGATGGTTAAAGGTTACAATGTATCACGACATTAGTCAAAACTACAGTAATAATGTAAGTAAATTTGTTATAAAGTAAAGAGAAGGGCAAACAGTTACAGTACATCACACCATTAGTTGAAATATCAACTTTGACATTCTCAAACACAAGTGGCCTCCTTTCGCAATACAGTATGTACTGTATGTCAGGTATAGGATATTAACATGATTCAAAAAATATATTTGATATGTTTCAAAATATTATAAACCACAAACTCCCACACCTTATATAGTTATACAGATAAATCCTAAAGATCATAAAGTTTAAATACTTTGATCCCCAATGAGTTATATTAAAAAAACAACAACTGTACTATTATGTGTATTGCTTAAGCCTCGGATATAGTATAGGCGTGCCTGACGAGCGTATGACATCACGCGTGCCTGTACTAGAAGCGATCCGTGGCCTGTTGTATTGCGTGATGGGGGCGTGGCGAGGGAGTGCCGGAGACGTGCCTGTGACGTCACATGAGCGGTTCGCCCCCATTGGCAGAACCGCGCACGTGACCCGGCCGTCACGTGGCAAAATAAAAAAATGTTGTCTCGCCAAGTATCGGCTGCATCATCGCTCTCATGCACACGTACTATTTGGCCGTACGCATTGCCTTACGGCCTTTTGTTTTGTCGCTCATGCCATCATTCATACTATGGACGCAGCCTTAGTGTGGGCATGAATGGATTAAACTGCCCACATGGTGGCCCATGAATAGGTCAACACCTGGGACCACGATCCGTCTCAGCACCCAGATGCCAGCCTTTTGTGTCCGTTATGGCACCTATATATAGAAAGCAGGTGACTTATCCTAAATCCTTAATTCCTTACCTTAAACTCCTTACCCTAAAACCCCTTACTCTAAGCCTTTACCCTTAGCCTCTTATCCTAAAAATCACAATATTTCACTGCCTTTAAAACCTTAACTCCTTATTCCATACCCTAAAAACATAACCCTTTACATTAAAATCTAAATCCTTAACCTGCTACCCTAACCGCTAACACCCCTTAAGTTAAATTACTTTATTGGTGAAATGACCAGCGGCTGAGTGTACAGAGGCGGAATGGCTGTGGCAAATTTTTCCTCAGTGGCCAAATTCCAATGTGACTTGGCCACAGCGAGTTGTCCATGACCATATGTCCAATTCCCCTGACAGGATGCAGGAAGAATCATTGGACATTTCTCAGCCACAGTTTGATCCTTTGAGCCCTTTATCAGATGTGCATCCAACTTGAAAGGTTCCTGAAATTACTTAATATTTGTGATCCATGCACATCCAAGCCGGACCACTGCCCAGGTACAGAAACAACCCCAATGAGTCCTGTTGCAGATTATCCTGTAGCAGGAGTTCCACTCTGGGGTATGGTTGGCAGAGGGATCACTGATTCACCTTGAGGGTGAAGTATTGATTAGTTTCTCTCTCTACCTGATGCTTTCCCCCACACATTGGACATAGCAAACAGAGAAATGTGACTGCCACCAGGATAGACCCTACAAAAGCAAAGGTAATTTGCTGGATATTACAGATTGCATATTGCCTCCTGCAGGGTAGGATAATTATTCTCCAGTCCTGTTAGCTTGGGTTAATTTATATTTAGTTCGTTCTAAAAAGGCAATGCTTTAGTTTATTTGTATATAACTTTAACTCCTTTTCTGCCGCAGGGTTCTGCAACACATTTTTATCCAATGCATTCAAATTATAAAGGATTTTGATGCCATAGGGCATTGTAGTGATTATTATTACATTTCACATGGTATTATTTATTCATTTATTGTGGCTAATCTTCTCTCTGAAGGATATTCTAATTGTGTCTGTTGCTGAATCTCCTTCATTACTACTGTACATTACAGTATGCAAATTGGATCCACATTTCGCAATGTTTATACATATATTTATCATTTTAAATATATATAATGTTTAAGAATTGGACATTAATGAGAAATAATAATGCATATTACCAGTTACAAATTTTGTAAAAAAACTATTGCGGATTTTTAAAAAGTTTATTGAATTTAAACTTGTCACAGCAATCGGATTGGTGGGTGTACCATGTGATTCCATCAAGTTTGGGAGAGAGTTCATTCTCTGCCAAACATGATGCCTGTTCACATGGTACATCTACTAATCGGATTGGTGGAAATACCATGTATTTTTCAAATGTGACTTCTCATTTGATAGGAAGGAGACGACGAGGCAACACCTGCCGGAAAGTGGAAAAAAAGAGAGAAGAAAAGAAAGATGAAAAGAAGATCTACTCACTGTTGACTTCCCTTCAAGTAATGGAAGATCCTGGACATATCTTCATCAACTTGAATTTATTTTTGTGCCATCAAGCAAGGATTCTTTTTTATGGTTTTTGTATTTTTACTTCCCTGAATTTATTTTTGTGCCATCGGGAATGGATTGTTTTGAATTGTTTTTGGATGCAAGTTTGGGTCACTTGCTTTTGGATCAAATTGAGGAACACTGCTTTGTGGGTCAACCTGAGTAACACTGCTTCATGGGTTAAGTTGTGGATCATTGCTTCGTGGGTCATCTTGAGATGGATTTCTTCGTGGGTCAAGCTGAGGAGTATTGGTCATGGGTCAAGCTAAAGAGATTTGTGCCGGTGTGGATGAGGAGGATGAAACCTTTAAACGGGCAAGGGTTAGTAAAACTTTTTTTGACAATAGGGTGTCTATTGATTGCCGTTGAGAGTATAGGTATCAATAGTAACAATCAATGGATTAACTGGCTAATGTTTGTTTTATTGTAATGTAATTTGTGTTTTATTTTATTGTGCATTGTATTTAACTTGTTTTTTTTTGTGTATTGTGTTTGCTTTTCAATGGGTAAAAGCGCTATTAGCCATATTTGGTTAATAGCTCTTTTGCCCATTACTGTGTGTGCTGGTGGGGGTAGAGGGAGTTGATGAATGGGGGTGCGGATTAGCAGGAGGGTTTAAACCCTTTTATTACCTTAGCAATTAGCCACTAAGGTAATGAAGGTGGGTAATGTATGTATGTTTAATTTTTTACTGTGTTTTATTATTTTTATTTTTCTATACTGTACTGAAGCAGGGTGTCTCCAGAAGTGAATCCCATTAATTTCAGCTCCATGGACCCCCTGCTCCCGAAGATACAGACCTGCATTGGAGATTGTGGTGCCACTATGGCTGGCCTGACGCAAAGTAACACGGGAGCATTAAATCAGGGAAACACAGAGAGGGAGACAGTTTCTCTCTGAGGAACTCCTCTGCACAGTTATTACAGACTGCCTCACCCGAGACTATTGACAATGCTTTATTCATTCCTGGTCGCATAACTTACTGCTTTCAGATGCCACAGACATGTATTGTATGTCTTTATTTATATAGAGCCATTAATATACATAGCGCTTCACAGTAGTAATATATGTGACATCCTATAAATAACAAATAATATAAATAACGGGTCATGGGAATAAGTGCTTCAGACATAAACATAACATTTAGGAAGAGGAGTCCCTGCTCCGAAGAGTTTACAATCTAATTGGTATGTAGGATGAACGTACAGAGACAGTAGGAGGGAATATTGGTAAGTGTTTCTGCAGGGAGTCAAGCTGTATGTATCATGTGTCTAGTAGTATCTACGGGGCTACTCATATGCTTTTTTTAAGCAAGTGTGTTTTAAGGTTGGTCTTAAAGGTGGATATAGAGGGTGCTAGCCGGGTATCGAGGGGAAGGGCATTCCAGAGGTGTGGGGCAGTCAGTGAGAAAGGTTTAAGGTGGGAGAGGGCTTTAGATACAAAGGGGGTAGAGAGAAGACATCCTTGAGCAGAACGCAAGAGTCTGGATGGTGCATAGCGAGAAATTAGGGCTGAGATGTAAGGAGGAGCAGAAGAGTGTAAAGCTTTAAAAGTGAGGAGGAGAATTGAGTGCGAGATGCAGGATTTGATAGGAACAGTGTACTCAAATGATTTGAATAGGCGCCACAAATTCCATAAGTATCAAAACAATTATTTAAACAAATTAAACCATGAGATGTTACCCAAAATGATACTTCTCAACCTTTCCAGGAAATATGCAGAGATTTCCTACAGAGACAGTCTTGGTTTGGGATGGGAAGGGAGCGATCAGGTCAGGAACACATCATGTGAATAAAAAAACATAAAAACAATAATTGTGCAGTATGTTAGTGCAGTGAGGACTGGATGCAAATCTTGGCTCTTTTAGATTTCCTACTTACAGCAAAGCTAAAAATATAGCGCAGTGGTCTGACTCAGTCAGGAAGTGTGTAGATAGTAGACAATTTTCTTGTTATATAATGGCCCAGATGGATTCTCATATAAAGGAACTGGTTCAGCAGTGTTGGTACTCAAATCCCAATGTAGTTCATGCAATGAAAAATCAAAAACAGCCCAATGGTCTAGGTTGCAAAACAAATGGTTTATCTCAGGTAAAGGAATAGGAGATGTACTCACAATAAGTACAAATGAATTGTACACATATAGGTTTCTTTCGGCGATACAATGCTCATTCAGGCAGTAGAACTTCTCAGGATCCTCCTGTATCCCCAGCCGACATAGTTGCTGCAGCTGCTTATAGAAGAAGACGCCGGACGCCAGAGTTCCAATACAGACCCTCTCCCAGCGCGTCGCCATCCAGTTCCACCGGATGCGGTCACCCGCGAGTCGGAAGTGACGTCAGACGCCACCGCCGGCGGCGAGGCTGGGGATACAGACCATTGGGCTGTTTTTGCTTTTTCATTGCATGGACTACATTGGGATTTGAGTACCAACACTGCTGAACCAGTTCCTTTATATGAGAATCCATCTGGGCCATTATATAACAAGAAAATTGCCTACTATCTACACACTTCCTGACTGAGTCAGACCACTGCGCTATATTTTTAGCTTTGCTGTAAGTAGGAAATCTAAAAGAGCCAAGATTTGCATCCAGTCCTCACTGCACTAACATACTGCACAATTATTGTTTTTATTTTTTTTATTCACATGATGTGTTCCTGACCTGATCGCTCCCTTCCCATCCCAAACCAAGACTGGATTTGATAGGAAGCCATGTCACAGACTGTCGCAGATTTCAGCCTGTCAGTCTGTGGCAACGGAGGAAGTAAATCTTATAACATCTGTACTTTACAGTTCTAATGTCCACATAAAATGTTGGCACACCATGTGGGATACAGTACAGTATGTATCACCAAACACAGATTTGCACGCAGCAGCTTACTGTATCTATTGTATGAATCTTTCAAATCTTGTTTCTTATATTTGATGCAGATTTCTAGAGTTGACCTAAACCTAGTTGATTTATTTGGTACAAAGAGAGACAAACTGAACTAGTTTTAGGCACATCTTTCAACCATGCCAATAACACTCATAACACAAATTAAGAACAATGCCCCTTGATACATTGATTGATATCGAGTCACACATAATAACAAATGGTGTAGTGTTTTTTGGGCGCAATGCTCTTGTTTGCCACACTGAGCCCAAAGATATCTGAAACAGCTTCAGCACAGAGGATCTCGCAGTAGGGAATCCTGCAAGCATTGAGCGTATCCAGACTGTGGTGGTGATACACAGGAATTCCTTTGTGTTACTGTATATCCAATTCCAACTTATGTGTGGAGAAATGCATTTTTTATCTTTTAAAATGTGAGCTTGTTACCTACCACAGATCAATCTTTTCTCTACTTTTCTGTATATGCATATGTAGCACCTGTTCCCCCCCCCATCACAAAAGAGTTGGCCACTACATGGGTGTGTTCCCTGGTGCTGTGAGCTCACCTGTGTGGTACAGAAAGCCTGAGGGTTCCGCCGGTGTCATTTGGGAGTAGCAACAGGGCAGGCTTTCTCTTACTTTTACCGTGCAGCGCCTCCATCCCATAAGGATCCTGTAGGATGCAGGATTGTCCTCACGGGCAATACTTCTCTCCAATAACTACACATCATAGTGGGTCCAACTGTGGCTTTATTTCATGATAGCATGTTATCCTCCAGCCCTGGAGCAGACACCAGGGGCTTAAGGCCCCCCAGACCCCCTCCTAATCTTCTTAACCCTCTTTCAGGGAGAAGGGTATCATACTGTCTCATCCCCACACAATTTGGTAGCATGTCAGCTTGCATACCCTGAGGGAAGGGCTTGTAACCCTGCCACATAACAGGGCAGGTCTAGGTACTGACAGTCCTCACACCATATACTTGTGACCCAGTCAGTACCCTCCGCAGGTATGACAATTTAACTGCTGGTTTAGGCCTGCCCCTAGATAAGCAACATAGTACCCATCATGCACAAGGAGTTTAACCGCAACACTGCCTGTTCCTATCAGGACTTATAGTGTTGATGCCAGTATAAGGCTATAGCCAGGGGCACTTGGCTGTGAGTCCTATCTTAAGTGTCACATTTAAAGTGTATGGCAGAGTTCATTTTGGAGTTGAAATTGGAGGTGAAGATTTGAGGAAGATCCTGACTTCATGCACAACAACTTTGCAACTGAGAAATTTACTTTCCAAAAGCTGTGATTCTTTGTACTCTTTCTATCCTCCAGTACCTGGGATGTTTATCCTTCTGCATCTCACTATGCCCTCCCTACTGCTCTCTGTTGTCTCCAACTTCTCCACTCTCCACTGCACCATTATTTATACATCTCTCTCCCAACCACATCTTTACCCCTCAATAAAAAACACCCACACAAATCCTCGATTAACACCCTCCATCTACTCCTTCCTGCTGCTGGGAATATCCCCTAAGCCTGAAATCAGACATACACACCTGATTTCACCCCCGCCTCCCTGCCATCTCTTCCCCTGTAAATTGTGTTAACCCTCTCATTTTAATACTGACTAACCTTAAAACTTGCCCCACAAATCAAAGCATCCCAATAGCCTTTACTTATGGTTACTGTCCCACACTCCTACCACCCATTGTGGCCAAGCACTGCCATCTACAGCACTTATTCCCTCACCTGCCGTCTCTGTAAGTCTACCATCATACCACTTAGATTGTTAGCTCTTCTGGGCAGGGTTTTCCTTTCCTATTGTTGCTGCACTTATTGTATTGTTATAATTCCCTGTACTGTATTCTTTGTGTACACTTTTGGCGCTCTATAAATAAAGACATACAATACAATACAATATTTTTGACACTAATATATATATATGCTGTATGTATGATGTGAGGGTGGGTTTTGGGGTTCTGGAGCTTGATGGGTTACGCAGGTGTTGTTGCTTGGAGGTGTGGCTCCTCCTCCCCATGGTTTAAAGCTCGCCCCGCCCCACTTGCCAATTACCAGTTTTTATCATGATCCTGTGTATCACAGACCCAGAATTGTCTTTCTCCCTTCAGCAGAAAAGAGAGGCGCATGAGAATTATGCCAGGTAGTGTTAGGACCTGCATTGGGCATGCCGTGAAGTGGCTGCAGGCTTATAACCTTTTGGCCAAAGGGTTTAACTACATGACCCTTTCTTTCATGAGCAGATAAGCACTGAGGTATTGCACTATATGTTGTGTCATTTTGTATGATGCGCTGGCTTTTCTGTTTTTGACAATACAATATGTGCCAAAAGGAGTACTCCTGTGTTAGTGACCTAACGTATACAATAAAAGCCCCAATGCTACATCCAATCTGACATATTATATCGCTAAATACTATCTGTTTTTATTCTCATAAATAAGGGTTAATTTTCTCGAATTCTTTGGCCCAAGCATTATAAGCCTGCAGCCACGTCATGGTAAACCCTTTTCTGCAGATCCTACACAAGCTGTAAACTCGACTGGAGGAAGACATGTCTCAAAATGTAATTCACAGGTACATGATAGGACCTGCTATTAAAAGTGTCTCTAACCCAAATTATATTGTAAACTCTATGAGGCCAGGACGTATTGTGCCTGCAATAGTCTATGTATACAGTCCTGCCTACACTGTCTGAATTATATAAATATGATTTTTATATTTTGTATTTCTTACAATGTTGCAATATTATTATATATGTGTCAACTCATAAGATTAAATTAAAAACAATTAAAGCCTTTGTTCTATTCCTCATGAAATTGATGGTTTGCCATCGTGCTCAATCTAAGCTTAGTAACAGCTAAATGTTTTCATAGGAAGGAAACACACAAAATCTTTTTGCCTTCTTTTTTTAACAGGATTAATAAAGATGCATGATTCCGGATTAAAATATATTACAAAATTACAGGTAGAACTATCCCCAGCTCTAATTTTATTAGGGTCAACCGGTTTAACTTTTGAAACACCTAATGCAATTAAATATATATTTGATATTTAAATCACATTGGCAAAAAAGTATGATTACTGGGAATTAGAAGCAATCCTCTCTCATAAATATTCATCTTTGTTAAAGTATCATGTGTCAGACAAGAAATATGCATATATTACAGCAGAGAGATTTAAAACTTCTAATAGCAAAGATGCAATTTGGATTGTGGTACTTTGTGTACATTTATGTGTAGTGTAAACTGCATGACTTGCCTATGGCTCGATTCTAGAGTCCTCCATCACCCGCATAAGCCAAATAAATACACATACAATGACTTAAAAGAAAATGAGTTGGAGCTTTATTTATTACAAATATGAAAAAAGATTGGGTAGCCAGTCTAGTTTCTCCACTAATAATCAAACTAAAGTCCAGGAGACACCCCTGGCATCAACCCCTTTATGCCAATCGCCACCCAAGCAACTTGGTGCAAAACACATGCAACATTGGGTCACTCCCACACCAGCCGCCAAAGATAGGTATCACAATGCCTTCCCACATTACTAACTATTGGAGGCAAACAAAGGGTCATCTCTGATAGGGTCCTTTCCTCACAGAACATCTTCCTCCTATGCTGCAAAAAGGTACTTTAACTTATTTTGTTATTTTCTAAAGAAAACCCTATAAAATGTAACCCACTACTAAACTCCAATACAATTAAAGGGAGAGAGGCTCTTATCCACATGCTAGGAGAGGAACCAAGAGGTAGGACCACCCATTTACCATCTCATTGATACCCTCCTTCACTACCTCATCTCCTCCCAGACATAACATCAATGGCATAGGGCCCCTTATCAGGAAGTTATGTTACCCCTTCCCAAACGGCAAGGGTCTTGCTTATCTCAAATATATCAGATTACGAGGTTTTCATTTTATTTTTCTATACAACATAGTAGCTATTTAAAGATACTAAAATAAAATGGTACTGTAACGGATCCGCACCATAGTTTACTGTTTGCCTTGCCATACAGACATGTGCAGTCCTGGAACACTTCCCCTGATATTTACTGTAGCCTGGATTCACTCATTAAAGCTATACTGTCACACGCCCCTTCTGCTATTGGTTCATTGATCTTTAAATACTGCCTTCCCACAATGCTTCCCTGCCGAGCATAATCCTTCCTGGATGTAACACGTGTTCTGCCACAAGCCCTAGGCTTGGCTCTGTTGTGTACTAACCTCTCTAGTTCTATTCCCTTGTTCCTGAGGCCTGCTGCTAGTCTTCATGCAGGGGCCTGTGTTTCCTGAAGTATCCTGATTATCCTGAGGCCAGATACAACTCTCTACGTAGAGGCCTGCTTTCCTGAGGCCTGCTGCTAGTTTCATGCAGAGGTCTGTTCCTGTCTCCTGTGCTGAAGCGGAGTACTCTCCAGTGTTGATTTCAGCTCCCTGTTTCCTGAGGCCTGCTGTCCTTCCATAGCAGAGGCCTATCTACTGTTCCTGAGGCCTGCTGCTAGTTTCACGCAGAGGCCTGTTCCTGACTCCAGTGCTGAAGCGGAGGACTCCAGTGTGTACTTCAGCTCCCTGTTTCCTGAGGCCTGCTGTCCATCCATAGCAGAGGCTTGTCTACCGGTTCCTGGGGCCTGCTGCTCTCTCTCCATTGCAGAGGCCGTGTCCAGGTACCTGTGCTGAAGTGGAGCACCTCCAGTGTATACTTCGGCTCCCTGTTTCCTGTGGCCTGCTGCCCTATGCTTAGCAGAGGCCTGTCTACGAGTCCTGAGGTCTGTAGCTCTCTCTCTCCTTGCACAGGCTCGCTCTGGACTCTTGCGCTGAAGCACTGGTTTACCGGTGCTGCCAGGTGGTGTGCCCACTCCGGTCTGCCTATCCCTTCCTGAGACCGGTACCATGGGCCATGGTCGCCGCACACGCAGAACCCGCTCCCGTTCCCACGCTCCTAAGCTGAAGCGGGGAACTCCTGACTACCTGTTGCCGAAACTCCACTTGGATAACGTTTACCCTGATGTCTCTACTCCTGACCCTGGCTTGCCCACTGACGATGCTACCTTCTCCAGTCACGACCCTGCTATGTACGACTATGAACTGTGCAATCTGGATCAGCCTGCGCGGTCCAAGGTCGGTGCTTATACAACCCCACCTCAGCCACGCGGTCCGACCCTGGTTTGTGGCGAGCACAACCGTGACAGGTACTAAATATCAACAACATTTTTAAGTTCTAAATCTCAAGATAGGTTCTGCCTCTTTTGTGCTATAATTGCAAATTTTCAGAGAAGCAGTTTTACAATACAGGAAAAAATTGCAGGACCTACTGATTAAAAATTACAACACTGTTTCACATTAACTACTGTAGATATTTTCTTCATACAGGATGTCATTTTCCATTGTTTACAGGCTCATACTGTAGGGTGATAGCAAACCTTTTTATTGTGTAATTCATTTCTGATGGGAAAAACTACAGTGCAAGATTTGTAATTGTAAGATGCTTCAGTACATTGCAATCTTGTATCCTTTCCAGTGAATAGAGATGTGTGAATTAATGTGTGTTTTATTTTCCCGCAGAGGTACCAACACCCCATACCAGGGGCCGGTTACTCAGTGTCACGCCTGTATGCCCACAGACCTGGTTAGACCCCAGTACTGAGGTGGGAACGGTATGATACCACACACCCACAGCAGTGGGAGCAAGCCCGGAGTGTGGTATGGCGTTGCTGGGCCTGTTGGAAGAGTAGTTAGTTATACTTGCAACACTTGGGGATGTCCGTAGGAGTAGTGTGCCAATGTCCAGGAGTCCAGAGGTTAGAATCATCAGAGTATAAGCCAGGTCCTAGGAAGCCAGAGGTAAGCGAAGTAGTATGCGTAGCAGGGTTCAAGGGATACCAGAGAGCAGAGTAGTCCAGGACAAGCAGAGGTCAAAGCCAGGAAAATCCAAGATAACACAGGAGCAGGAAACAACAGGAACACAGAGGGAGCACAGCATAGGTCAGGTACACACAGGGAAACAGGAACTATGCAGAGCGAGGAAGAAGTGGACAGACAGGGGTTATAAAGGAGGCCATACAAATAGGAGAGAGGGGAGGAGCAGAGAGAGAAGTGGGAGACGATAGGAATAGGACAGGGAGAGAAGAGGAGGACAAACAACAACAACCGTGTAATAGCTCCAAGAGCCAGTGTGTCAAAGTGATAAGTGCCAAGCAGGGCAGATTATAGGAGCTAACACCGGTAAATGGGATGAACGGCTGGTGATAATAGCCCAGTTCACGGGTAATGAAGGAGAGGGCTAAAGGTAATTAGGACAAAAAGTACTCACTCAGTCCCAAGCCCTGGCCCGACCTGGCCCGGTGTGGAGTCCACGCGACTCACTAAAATCACCGCTCCGCTTCTCTCCCGGTCTGGCTCCAGTCTTGACGCTGAACAGTTGAGAGCGTCTCCCTCTGTGAGAACTGCAGCTGCTTCCGCATCCGGTGGTGGACACTGATCCTCACACGAAACGATACACAGAAAAAAGGATCCGGGGCCCATCTACTCCAAAAAATGTAAGTACTCACCAGCAGAGAAGTTAAAAATGTTATACTTTATTAAACTACATAAAATCAAAAAACGAACAGCACAAACACTCTCCCACGCGTTTCACGCCCACTATGGCGCTTTTTCAAGGAGTACAGAAGAGAAGAGGAGGAGACAGAAGGGGCAGACAGGGGAATGGCCTGGAGGGCTTGGGAGGCGGAGACATGGGGAACAGGATAAGAAGAGCACCCTCTGTAAGCTGGGGATGCGCACGCACAGGTTGCAAAACAGAGAGGGACCGCACGGAGCAAGGGAAGGACGCAGGAGGAGCACAAAGCCCAGAGAAGGGGAACGCGAGCGGGACCTGTGACCGCGAGATGGCAAGCAGAGTCAGGGAGGAGGGAGCAGGTGGATCAGGGAGACCAGTGGAGGAGCGTGTGCGCATGCCCATCATGGGCTGAGGGAGCGCACGCACCGGTCGCGTCACCAGGTGCGCGGAACGCCGCGCCGCAGGCACCACGGAGGGAGGAGGCAACGGGACGGATGCCACCACGGGGGAAGGTAATGCGGGCACCGCGGGAAAGAGGGAGCGGGGAGGATCGTAGGAGGGACTGAGGGACCGCGTGGGTATGCGAAACCTGCGGGGAACGCGCTGCGGCAAGGGGAGAGAGGTGGAAGGCAAAGTAGAGGAGTGGGAAGGAGTAGAAGGGGCAACAGTAGATGGGAGAGAGGGAAAAGGAGGGGAAGGAATCTCCTGAGTCGTCACAGTATCCCCCCCTTGAGGATCAATCTCCCAGTGAAGCAATCACGGCTTGAGGGGAAATTTCTGATGGAATAGAGAAAGTAGCCTTGGGGCGTGGATGTGATGTGCAGGTACCATGAACGTTCCTCAGGACCGTAGCCCTTCCAGTGTACCAAAAACTGCAGTCTATTTTTAGACAGACGAGAGTCGATGAGAGACTGTATTTCGTACTCCTGTTGGCCCAGGGTGGACACTGGATTGGGTCTCCGAGAGGGGTCCGGGAAATGGGGACTGGGAATGAATTCTTTAAGGAGGGAAACATGGAACACGGATGGAACCTTCATTGTGGGAGGAAGATCGAGACGATAGGCTCCAGGATTCACCCTCTCTAGGATTTTGAATTGTCCCAAGAATCTAGGGGACAGTTTGGGTGAAGGAGTTTTGAGCCTAATATTTTTGGAAGGCAGAAACACCAGATCACCAGGTTTGAAGGAAGGACCCCTTTGACGGTGGCTATCTGCCTTGGTTTTTTGTTTGGCAACCGCAGATTTTAAAGACTTGAGGATTTTTTTCCAGGATTCTTGTAAGTTGGTGATATGAGAGTCGGCTGCAGGAACACCAGAAGGAGAAGGTAAGAGATGGAGATTACTGGGGTGGAAGCCACAGTTAATAAAGAAAGGAGACTCCTGAAAAGACTCGTTGCTCAAGGAATTTATGGCAAATTCGGCCCATGGTAAAAGATCCACCCAGTTATCTTGTGAGTCCGAAATGAAGCATCTTAGATACAGATCAAGAGTTTGGTTCATCCTTTCAGTTTGACCGTTGGTTTGTGGTTGGTATCGAGACGAGAACAAGAGAGAGATACTCAATCTTTGGGAGAAGGCCCGCCAGAATTTTGAGATGAACTGAGACCCCGATCCGAGACAATAGAAATGGGACGCCATGTAACCTGAAGATCTCTTTGGAGAAGACGTCTGCCAAGGTGGCAGAGTTGGGGAGACCCTTGAGGGGAACAAAGTGTGCCTGCTTCGAAAACCTGTCAACCACGACCAAAATAGTGTTCATCCCTTTGGAAACAGATAGCTCCACAATAAAGTCCATCGAAATGTGTTTCCAGGGTTGTTCAGGGATAGGATGTGGTAGAAGAAGTCCAGAAGGTTTATGATGGAGGGTTTTACTCTGGGCACATACAGGACATGCGGAGGTAAATTCGAGAATGTCTTGATTCATCTTAGGCTACCAAAAAGTCAGTTTAATGAGATCTGCTGTCCTTTTGAAGCTTGGATGACCAACTGCTCTAGAGGAATGACCCCAAAGTAACACTTTATGACGAAAACGTGGAGCAGCGTAGAGACGTCCTTCTGGTACCCTGAACCTGCTTGGAATATGCGCTTGTGCCTTGTTGATCTCATCCAACACATCGAAGTTGTTAGCAGAAATTATGCACTTGGCCGGGAGAATAGGTTCCGAGATTTCTTTAGCTTCAGTCTCAGAGGCAAACTGATGAGAAAGGGCATCCGCTTTAACATTTTTGGTCCCAGGAATATACGAGATGGTGTAGTTGAAGCGGGAAAAGAAGAGTGACCGGCGAGCTTGGCGGGAGCCTAGGCGACGAGCCCCCTCAATATATAACAAATTTTTTTGGTCAGTGAGAATAGCGATTGGTTCCTTGGAACCCTCCAAAAGGTGTCTCCATTCTTGGAGAGCCAACTTGATGGCCAAAAGTTCGCGATTACCGACATCATAATTCCTTTCTGCTGCTGAGAATTTCCGTGAAAAAACCCCACAAGGATGGAGTTTCTCTTGGGGGAAAGTCCTCTGCGAAAGAACTGCACCAGCTCCTACGTCTGAGGCGTCAACCTCCAAAGTAAAGGGGAGGGAGGTATCCAGATGACGAAGAATGGGAGCAGACACGAACGCCTTCTTGAGAATCTGAAAGGCTGAAATGGCCTCAGGTGACCAGGATGAGACGTTGGCACCTTTTTTGGTCAAGACGGTGATTGGAAGAGTAATAGAAGAATTTTTTTTGATAAACTTCCTGTAATAATTGTCAAAGCCAAGAAAACGTTGCACAGCCTTGAGTGAATTAGGGAGTGGCCAGTCGAGAACCGCCTTCAGCTTCTCAGGGTCCATGGTAAAACCTTGACTGGAGATGATATAGCCTAGGAAGGCCGTGGAAGCCTGGTGAAACAGACAATTCTCCATCTTGGCGTAAAGACAATTAGAACGAAGCCTGGAGAGCACCAGTTTGGTATGTTGAATGTGTTCCTCCAGATTTTTAGAAAAAATAAGAATGTCGTCTAGATAGACAATGACAAAAGTTCCCAATACATCACGGAAGATGTCGTTCATAAATTCCTGAAACACGGCCGGGGCATTACACAGCCCAAAGGGAATAACAAGATATTCATAATGTCCAGAACGTGTGTTAAATGCTGTTTTCCACTCGTCTCCTTCCCTTATACGAATGAGATTATAGGCACCCCTTAAGTTGAGTTTTGAGAAGATAGAGGCCCCTTGGAGACGGTCGAACAGTTCAGAAATGAGCGGAAGAGGATACCGTTTTTTTACCGTGATCTTATTGAGTCCGCGGAAGTCGATGCATGGCCTCAGTGATCCATCCTACTTCTTCACAAAGAAGAAGCCAGCCGCGGCAGGAGAGGTAGAGTTGCGGATGAATCCCTTTTCCAGATTTTCCTGAATTTAAGTAGTCATGGCCTCGGTCTCCGGGATGGAGAGTGGATAACACTTAGACTTCGGCAGGACAGTCCAAGGGATGAGGTCTACAGGGCAATCGTATGGACAGTGAGGAGGAAGAACCTCAGCTTGTACCTTGTTGAACACATCCAAGTACTCATGGTACACAGCAGGCAGGGATGACTGATCGGTAGGTACGGAGTCCAGACCGGCAAGCACAACCATGGGAGGATCCACTGGCACAGCATCTGTGGACGAGGGCCACTGGATAGGCAGAGTACCGGACCAATCAATGCGCAGATTGTGGAGTTGAAGCCAAGGCAATCTAAAGATAATTTGTACGGAAGGAGATTGAAAAACGTCAAAGACAATTACCTCCTTGTGACCATGGGCCAGGGTCAAGGTAAGAGGAATAGACTCCCAAATCATGAAGGCCGGCTGGAGCGGTTGTCCGTCGATGGCCTCAAGGCCAATAGGGCTCTTCCTTCTGACCATGGGAATTTGATTCTCCAATGCGAACTGCTGGTCTAGGAAATTACCGCCCGATCCGGAATCTATGAACGCTTTGACCTTCACGACAAGGTTGGGACCCTCCAGTGTGGCTGGTAGCATAAACTTCTTTGGGAGAGCTCCGGAAGGAGACGGGTTAGGAGAAACTGTACCCAGTAGAAGCCCCTCTACCTTTACTGGGTGTGCCTGTTTCCCGGCTTCAAGGGACAATTCTGGAGACGATGTTCCGATGAAGCACAATAGAAACACAGCCTGTTCTGACGCCGCCGCACTCTCTCGGTTGCCTGGAGTTTCTGACTGCCGACCTGCAAAGGTTCCGGTGCCTCCAGGGCCAGGAGAGGTGTAGTGGGCGACCTGTGAGAAACAACAGAGGGAGAAGAACGGGAACAGTGTCTCTCGTGACGTCGCTCCTGTGTACGCTGATCCATGCGTACGCTCAGGGTGATGAGTTCCTCCAGGGACATAGGCCGGGCATGAGTAGCCAGATCGTCCTTCAACGTATCTGAGAGTCCGTGCCAGTACGCAGCGGTGAGGGCCTCATTATTCCATTGTATTTCGGCAGCCAGCGTACGAAACAAGATGGCGTATTTGGCAGCTGATCTTCGGCCCTGAGAAATATGAAACAGGGAAAAGGCGGCTGTCTCGCGCCGTGCGGGGGTATCAAACACAAGTTGAAATTCACGTCTGAATAAAGGATAATCTTGCGTTATTTCGCATTTACGCTCCCATAGGGGAGAGGCCCAGGCAAGAGCGTCTCCGGTGAGCAGAGCATATATATAAGCAATTTTAGCACGACCAGTAGGAAACAAGGAGGGAGATATTTCAAACTGCACCTCACATTGGTTTAAGAAACCACGGCAGGTGCGGGGGTCCCTATCGGATTGATTCAGAGAGGGGATCCGTGGACCAGGGCTGGCATAGGTAGTAGCCATAGATGGCGCAGAAGCCGTGGAACCCTCCTGACGGGAGAAGGTGGCCAATTGCTGGGAGACGTGGACCGCTGATCGCTAACAAAGTGTAAGGCCTCTATGGTAATACTTGTACCCACCTCAGGGGGGGCTGCGTTTGTTGGGCTCTGCATAATGTCACGCCTGTATGCCCGCAGACCTGGCTAGACCCCAGTACTGAGGTTGGAACGGTATGATGCCACACACCTACAGCAGTGGGAGCAATCCCGGAGTGTGGTATGGTATTGCTGAGTCTGTTGGAAGAGTTGTTAATTATACTTGCAATGCTTGGGGATGTCCGTAGGAGTAGTCGTGTCCATGTGCCAATGTCCAAGAGCCCAGAGGTTAGAATCGTCAGAGTATAAGCCAGATCCTAGGAATCCAGAGGTAAGCGAAGTAGTATGCGTAGCAGGGTTCAAGGGATACCAGAGAGCAGAGTAGTCCAGGACAAGCAGAGGTCAAAGCCAGGAAAATCCAAGATAACACAGGAGCAGGAAACAACAGGAACACAGAGGGAGCACAGCATAGGTCAGGTACACACAGGGAAACAGGAACTATGCAGAGCGAGGAAGAAGTGGACAGACAGGGGTTATAAAGGAGGGCATACGAATAGGAGAGAGGGGAGGAGCAGAGAGAGAAGTCGGAGATGACAGGGATAGGATAGGGAGAGAAGTGGAGGAGACAGAAGGGGGATGGCCTGGAGGGCTTGGGAGGTGGAGACATGGGGAACAGGATAAGAAGAGCATGTGCACGCACCCTCTGTAAGCTGGGGATGTGCGCGCACAGGTTGCAACACAGAGAAGGACCGCACGAAGCAAGGGAAGGACGCAGGAGGAGCACGAAGCCCAGAGAAGGGGAACGCACGCGTGACCTGTGACCGCATACGGCATGCAGAGTCAGGGAGGAGGGAGCAGGTGGATCAGGGAGACCAGCGGAGGAGCGTGTGCACGTGCCCATCGTGGGCTGAGGGAGCGCACGCACCGGTCGCATCACCAGGCGCGCAGAACGCGGCGCCCCGGGCACCACGGAGGGAGGAGGCAACGGGACGGATGCCACCATGGGGGAAGGTAATGCGGGCACCGTGGGAGAGAGGGAGCGGGGAGGATCATAGGAGGAAGGGAGAGGTGCATCCAGAGCAACAGCAAACAGCCCAATGACGTCAAAGTCAAAGACTCCAAGACGAAGCGCCTGTGTGCGTGAAACATGTAGAGGAGGAGGCTGTGCTGCAGCCTGCTGTGTCCACTGTGTGTATCCAATAAAGCTTTGATGTTCAATTTTGGACTGTGACGTCATTGGGCTGTTTGCTGTTGCTCTGGATGCACCTCTCCCTTCCACATGACCTCTCTGCCGGATGCACACTGTAGGACTCACTGCTGAGGAACCATTAGGACCCAGGACGGATGAGCTGACAGGGTTAAGGTTGCTTTTTTGCCCCTGAGCCCCAAATTTTATAGTGGTCTTTATTTATCCTCTCATTTTCCTACCAGCCCTGCACAACCAGTGCTTCATTCAACTTTAGCCTGGGAGCGCATGACAGTTACATATCTCAGGATCGTAGGAGGGACTGAGGGACCGCGTGGGTATGCGAGACCTGTGGGGAATGCGCTGCGACAAGGGGAGAGAGGTGAAAGGCAAAGGAGAGGAGTGGGAAGGAGTAGAAGGGGCAACAGGAGATAGGAGAGAGGGACAAGGAGGGGAAGGAATCTCCTGAGTCGTCACACTCAGGAAGCAAGGGATCCATTCCCCTTTTCCTCTCTCTGACCATCACCTCATCCTCTCTATCTCGCTACTCCCCTTCTCCACCTCCATATACCCCCTGGTTCTGCAGAAACCTGTGCTCTATTCACTTACCTGACTTTGAGTCCACTTTACTCTTCTCCCTCTCCTCTCTCAGCTCTGCTACAGACCCTGACAACCTGGTCAGGAACAACAACTCTGCCTTGTCTTCCTCTCTTGATCTACATCCCCTGCTTTCTCTCTGCCGCCCTCACCCTTCTAACCCTAGACCCTGACTAAATTCCCACACGCGCATGCTGCGTTCCTCCACTCGTTCCTCTGAACGCCTGTGGAGGAAATCTCATACTCTCGCAGACTTCCTTCACTACAAATTTAGGCTATCCTGTTTCAACTCAGCCCTCTCGCAAGCTAAACAAGCCTACTTTTCTGAACTAATCAACATGCACAAGTCTAATCCACGCCGACTGTTCTCTGTCTGTGATACTCTACTCAAACCACCCTCAGCTGCCTCTCCTTCCTCCATCTCCGCTCAGGACTTTGCTGACTATTTTAAGGAAAAGGTGGAATCCATACGGCAATCCTCTGTTTCTTCCTCCCATCCTACACCCCTTCCTAACTCTCCTCCTGCCTTCCTTGACTCTTTTTCCACTGTCTCAGAGGAGGATGTGTCGCTGTTGATCGCCTCTTCTCCCTCTACCACTTGCTCTCTTGACCCCATTCCCTCCCATCTCCTAAAACCTCTTGCTTCTACTATAATCCCTTTGCTCACACACATTTTTAACTCCTCCCTCTGCTCTGGAACCTTTCCATCATCCTTCAAACATGCAACAGTTATACCATTACTCAAAAACAGCAAGCTTGACCCTACATCCCAACCTGTCTTTCTAACTATCGACCTGTCTCCCTCCTGCCTTTTGCCTCTAAAATCCTTGAACGTCTTGTATTCTCTCGCTTGCTCCATTTTCTCAACACCTATTCTCTCCTAGACCCTCTACAATCTGGCTTCCGCACTGCTCACTCCCATGGAAAAGCCCTCACTTAAATAACTAATGACCTCCATGCTGCAAAAGACAGAGGTCATTACACTCTGCTCATATTACTCGACCTCTCTGCAGCATTTGACACCATGGACCACCCTCTTCTCCTTCACATTCTCCATACTCTTGGTATTCGGAACAAAGCTCTATCCTGGATCTCATCCTACCTCCCCAATCGTACTTTCAGTGTCTCTTCTGCTAACACCTCCTCCTCTTCTATTGATCTCTCTGTGGGGGTACCCCAGGGCTCTGACCTGGGACCTCTTCTCTTTTCTCTGTAAACACTCTCTCTAGGTGACCTAATAACATCTTTTGGGTTTAAATATCACCTCTATACTGACGACACACAAATGTACTTTTCAACACCCGATCTTACGCCTGCTGTACAAACCAAAGTGTCTGAATGTCTCTCTGCTATATCATCCTGGATGGCCCTTAGCCGCCTTAAACTCAACATGGCTAAAACAGAGCTCCTCATACTACTTGACCCCCTGCAGACGCACTTACCAGAACTCCCTCCTACTGTCTCTGTATGTTCTCCCTACCTACCAATTAGACTGTAAGCTCCTCGGGGCAGGGACTCCTCTTCCTTAATGTTACTTTTATGTCTAAAGCACTTATTCCCATGATCTGTTATTTATATTATCTGTTATTTATTTGATTACCACATGTATTACTACTGTGAAGCATTATGTACATTAATGGCGCAATATAAATAAAGACATACAATACAATTCCATACACCCCATACCAGGGGCTGGTTACTAAGGAAGCAAGGGATCCCCGAGGCAGAAATTAATGCAGTTCAGCTCCGGAGACCCCTGCTTCAATAATATGAGATCAAAATAAAAAAAAAGCAGAGCAATCCCCTGTTAGAGGTGTGTAGAGGAAGTGATTGATTCTGTCTGCTCTCACTGCACATCTCTTCCAGACTCATGCAGCCCGGTAGGATTCACACAACGGTAGTCCCATTCAGAAGCAGGTCCTGTGTTAATCATTTTGGGCCACTACTCTGGTCGCATAAATTCTGAGAGCAGGAAGTTGTCAGGAAGTTGCCATCTGCAGTTTTCTGGCCAACTTTATGAAAACCATCTGACTGCATCTGTATGTATGTCAAAGAACACAGGAGGGAAAACTCTGCAATATTGCACTTCAGATAAGGCTAGTGATAAGATTGAAACATAAACTTTTAATTGATAATGCACACGCACGCCGTGTGCGCACTCTCCCGATGAAGCGAACCGCGCATCGGTGACGCGCGGCACGCCGAGGGAATTCACTGCAAAAGCCAGGACACCTCGCGGCTTGCGACTCTAGCCGATGTAAAATAAAACGTGTCGCCACTGTATTATTTAGATCAGTGAATATGACAGCAGCTGCCTGTGTGAGCTGTAAAAGATCTGCTCCGAACCGAAGATTTTTTTTTTTTAAAGTGCACCAAAATGTTATTTCTAGGAAGCTATTTTTACCTATGATGCATAATTTGTTGTTGTAAACCATTTTATGACCCTTTGTGGCATGTTAAATTCCTGTATTGATACAATTGAATTTAAAACAGAATCATGTTTATTTTTTATGTATAACTATTTTTATTAAATATACATTCTGAGTGTAATATTTTTTATAATTGCCATACTGTGAAAATACTACATTTTGATAGACCAATAAGATAGAAAAAATAGGAAAATCCAAGATTTCCAAAACTGAGCAGATATTTAAAAAATTAAAAGAGAGGTGCCTGTGGGGCCGCACTATACATACTGAAAAATAAAGTGTCCACCTACCTGATCAAAGACCTTATGTGGGCCTGAAACATTGTTTTTTGCTTGATTCTTTGAAATTAAAAGGTGATTGTTTTTTTGCCACACTATAAGTCTCAAGAAGCGATTTCGAAGAAAAGATGCTACTAAGTGCCTCATGCAGTAAACGCCGATAAGGCTTTTATCGGCATTTTCCCGACAAAATTGGATTTGAGATTCAGTAAGCGCCGATAAGTGCTCAAAATCGGCATTTTTTCTTGCCGATAAAAATTTATCGGCACGCGGCTGCCGATAACCCACTTATCGGCACTTTTCGGCACTTTTTGAAATCGGCTGTATTCAAGTAGCCCCGATCAGCTTATCTGTGCTGATCGGCACTCAGAAATGGAGATTTCATCGGCAATTGGTCCCGCCAACTAAAGTTGGCAAGTTGGAGGGGAGAAGGATCGGCAAGGTTGCCGGGACGGCACTTAGAGAAAAAAACTCATCTCTACATCAATGGAGTCAACGGAGCGGGGACTTATAACATTATAGGACTGTTTACGTTCTATTGCTCATAATAAAAATGTGCCTGGCATTACAGTGTCGATGTCATTCACTTCATCGTGTCACCCCTTACGTTTATTATTTGCATAACATTGTACTTTTATATGTTATGATGATTTGCGTGTCACATTAGTCTTAATGTTATGATGTGTCAAGGGAAAATCCTATACTCAACTCTAAAGGAACAGGTAACATGATATCAAACATGTTACTTAAGTTTGCTTCAATTTATTATATGATGTAACACATTTCACACATCTAACAGATCCAGCGTATAGTAATGTTGCTATACATTATACAATGCTTGTAATGTGTAACGCATGGTCAAACGTAAATGTAGCTGTTTGTTTTCATGTTTACATGTACTTTGTGACCTCCCTCTTTTGATAACGTCCACAATTGGACACTCAATAACATTGCATGTTTACATTGTACACGATGCATTACAATCACTTCATGCTAACTAATACACACATCTATAACAGTTACTCATTTTTACACGATTGAAACATACACTGGCGACACACTTTATTCGAGCTCGGCTAGTCCCACGAATTCGGGTATACCCGGGTGTATTGAGGTTAGTGACTGTTTTCTGCCCGAGTGCATTGAGGTATTTTCCAGGCAGGGATTGAAGCATTTTATTCCCGCTGGCTGCAATACTGCACAGTATATATATATATACTGCATTACAATTCATGAATTTATGCCATCTGGTAGACACGCGAAGCATTGCAGCCTATTAAATCCTAATCATTATCATTTAACAGATCAGCCGCCCGTCAGCCAGGCATGAACCCAGGCTGGGAAGGCAAACGCAACGGGGCTTGTCAGAGGTGAGGAGCGGCGCATTCCAGGTATCTGCCAGGTACATACTGGGTATTTGCTCGAATAAAGTGTGTCTGTGCAGTAATCAATAGCAAGTATCCTGATGGCATTAAATTATGCATTTGCACATTACAATTAGTTCATGTGAACAGGTGACAATAACATGACAAATTACACATGTTGCAACGTAGTTTATCAACGTAAATGTCATGGTTGTATCCCAATTAGAGGACTGAGTGTTGTGTTCAGAAGTGGTACATGCATTACACATTCCAGAAATACTTGACAATAAATGCTTGTACAAAGCTTAACGTTACATCATTCTCAAATATCATAATTGCCTGGTGAACACACATAAATAATCCTTTTAATTGCTACTGGATACACGTTGGAGTGAACAACTTGGATATGTTAATATAACACCTTGCACTTCAGCAAATCACCTGACATTATTACATAGGTATTTAAAGGAGGGCAATTACCTGCGCATTCACAGCTACAGACCTGAAAATGATGCAAATGTTTATGAGACGGAGGAAGATTCTATTGGACGAGAGGCTTGCTGATGGAGAGGATGTCACAGGCCAAGGAAGGGACAGTGGCAGGGACAGTGACAGGGACAGGCACACGGACAGGAGAGGGAGAGTGAGAGGTCGAGGGAGAGGGCAACGAGATGAGAGAAGAGAGAGGAGAGAAGTTGTGCCTTGTCCTCGTTTGTACAGGGAGAGAACCCTGTTAGATGGGATGAGTGAGGAGGAGATTGTAAGTCGCTATCATTTGAGTTCAGCAGCAATCTTAGCTCTTTATGAAGAGATACGGGGAGATTTAGATTTTGTGACAGCCAGAGGTCGTGCAGTCCCTGGGCTTGTTAAAATGCTGTGCTCATTACATTATCTTGCTTCCGCGTCATTCCAGACAACTGTGGGCATAGTGGGCGGGGTCTCTCAATCTACATTCTCGCAGGCCTTTACCCAGTTTCTATGTGCACTCAATAGACGTGCTAGGAATTATATTCATTTTCCTACAGAGCACACAGAGTGGCTGGAAGTCAGGAATGGCTTTTATACCATAGCCGGGATACCATGTGTGATGGGTGCAATCGATTGCACCCATGTTGCTTTGATCCCGTCTAGTCAAAGTGAGCATGCTTACCGCAACGGTAAGCACTACCATTCCCTGAATGTACAGGTGGTATGCGATGCCACGATGAAGATTATGCATGTGGTAGCCAAATTCCCTGGTTCCAGTCACGATTCCTCTATCCTGAGAAACTCATCAGTCTTCCATGCTTTCGAAGAAGGCTATTTTGGATCTGGTTGGCTGGTGGGTGAGTACATATTATGATGTGTTAACAAAGAATTCTTGGTTTTCTAGGAAATGTTGTATGTAATAATGTTAACACAAATTTTTTC
Organism: Ascaphus truei; assembly: GCF_040206685.1. Lineage (NCBI taxonomy): Eukaryota > Metazoa > Chordata > Amphibia > Anura > Ascaphidae > Ascaphus > Ascaphus truei. Next base: position 21,828,409 of record NC_134483.1, read on the forward strand.
ATATTTGTGCACAATGGATTATAGGTGACTCAGGATACAGAATTAGGCCGTGGCTATTGACCCCTGTGGCAAACCCTCAAAGTGAAGCAGAGGAGAGGTACAATATTGTCCATATATCTAAGCTATCCGTCATAGAGAGGACATTTGTGCTTCTCAAAACAAGATTTAGGTGTCTCGATAGAACTGGTGGGGCACTTCAATATAAGCCTGCTAAAGTGTCTGATATTATAATTGCATGTTGCATTTTGCACAATGTGGCACTCCGCAATAATGTACAAACAGACATACGTCAGGGTTTGGAGGAGGAGCATCCCGTCAATTTACCAGCTGTCACTGAGCAAACCACCAGTGGTGTGGAGACACGTCTGAATGTCATAAACACATTTTTTTCATGTAAGCAAATACATATATGTTCTTAGTACTACATAGATGTATTCATTCTTTATTATGATAAATACATTTGTCCAAATACCATCCACTTAGGAAACAGATGAATATGGTTCGCACTCCTTTCTCTTCTCTGCTGTGTGGACAATTGCATGTGGCACCGGTATGTCATTCATCAACAGGTTGTATTATGCTTCTTACCAATAAAAGGTGTTGTGTGTACGTGAAGAAATAATGTGTACTAAATCTATATTTTATGTACATGATCTTTTTGGTTATGCATATACAATAAACCTACTATGTCGATAGTCAATAGCTAGTGCAGTATGGTTACATACAATGTTTCTTTTGCAGTGTGACATGTGAGTCACAATGATGTGTACACTATTGTGTATTTAAGATCATATTTGACGTATTCTAGATGTTGTTTCATATCACACACAAAATTGTCAATTCTGTGTGTTGCTTACCTTAATGAACATGTCATGACAATGATTTATATTCATTCATGTTTTCTTTTTCAAGGTATATCACTTCAATGACTGCTCATGGTATGTATTTCAATTCACATCTGTCATAGGATGTGCAAACCTCGATACAGGTATAGTTACAGGATGTATAAACACAACGTAATGACAAAGATGTGACAATTGAAACATGTCGTTTCTGTATTGTGTACGTGTGTTTAGCTATACTTGGTGGTTATTGTGCAGTGTGTTTTACAATCATTAGGGACATTACATAACATGTAATTTAGCAAACGTAACAACATCCATTCATGGAATATAGGGGTGGGGGGAGATAAGGGGATGAACCCTGCTCAGCTATTGATTATGGGAGGAGAACATCCATTGATGCACATGAGCGATGTTAACACTCAATGCATGTTTGTATGAAAAGACCCCATAATTTTAGCAAGTGTCCTAACATTTATATCTCATTAACACAAGGCCGCTTTGCTGACATCAGTGTGTGTGTGTGTGTGTGTGTGTGTGTGTGTGTGTGTGTGTGTGTGTGTGTGTGTGTGTGTGTGTGTGTGTGTGTGTGTGTGTGTGTGTGTGTGTGTGTGTGCGCGCGTGTGTGTGTGTGTGTGTGCGCGTGTGTGCGTGTGTGTAAACATATATCTATAGAGATACAGAGAGACTACAGATATATTCATACACACTAACAGATCTGTTATTGTAACCAAAAATCATACATGGTCACATGCCAACATTATGAACTATGAAAGAAGATTAAGGTAAGTAATGTGTGACAGAGTTAAGACACCAGAAAACACAACATAAAAATGTATGCTGTTATATGGGTAGTTACTTAAAGTTGTATGTCAATAATATTAGCATGAAATGACTATCTACATTACCTAACAAACCCACATACATCTCATCTTGAACAAGAGCTAAGTGAATGTCAGCTTCTATAAACATGGCAAGTGTGTAATGTTGTACCATTAATTAACTGATGATTAATACATATTCATATGTTTTAAATATGTCTTAATTCAGTCAGTGAGCATTTCTAAACATTCATGTGTACAAGGACATACTTGAATGTTATCAAGCATCTGTACATGATTATACATACACTATGCATGAAATAGTCTGCAGTAAACACCACCAGGACACCAACACATTTAGTGAATGTGCTTATTTATTTTTGTTTGGTACTTTGGGATTTTGAGGCATTATGCTGCAAAAAAGCAAAAGTCAATAAGAATCTTGGACAGGGCGAACTGGACGCATTAAATAAATTTAAAAACAATTCTCTAATTGTTATCAGGCAGGCTAACAAGGGGGGAGGCGTGGTAATCCAGGACACCTCTGCGTATCTTACTGAAGCACGCAGACTCCTGGGTGACCCGGCCTCCTACATCACCCTAGATGTCTGACCCGGTAATGTGTTACCAGAACGATCTTAAATAACTTCTTCTTCAGGCACAAAAGGTATAATTTCCAAAGGTATCAAAGGTATCATTTCCAAAATGGAATTTAAATTTTTGTTTAATTCTCATCCACGTACACCTATTTTCTATCATTTGCCAATGGTGCACAAGTCCTTGGTCAATCCCCCTGGCAGGCCTATTGTGTCCGGGGTGGAGTCAATGACGTCGAGCCTATCCCAGTATGTTGATTACCATCTTCAACCCTTTGTAGCCAAGCTCAGGTCACATATTAGGGATACGCTCCACGTCATTGATTCCACCTCGAATATAAAGTGGAAATCCACCTATTTATGGGCCACATGTGATGTGGCCTCATTGTATACTTGTATCGACCATGCCAGGGGTATTGAAGCATTAAAATATTGGCTTGACAAGGATTTGTGTATTCCTAGGAAACATAAAAAAATTATTTTGGATAGTGTTAAATTTATTTTAAATCATAATTATTTTTTGTTTGAAGAGTTTTTTTATTTGCAGATCTGTGGAACGGCCATGGGCACGAGGTTCGCTCCCAGCTATGAAAATCTCTTCATGTGGTTTTGGGAGGAGAGATTTGTGTGGCAAAATTAACATCTTGGAGCGGGCCTCGTGTACTATAGCCGTTTCATAGATGATATTATTTTGATTTGGGACGGAGAGGAGGCTGAATTATTTGAGATTCTTAAGTCATTAGATGACAATCCCTTGGGATTGAAATCTACGTTTAATATAGATGCAGTCTCCATAGTCTTTTTGGATTTAATAATCACTTTTGATGAAGATCTGAACATTATCACATCCACCCATTTTAAAGAAGTTTCCGTCAACAACTACGTACATGCGTCCAGTAACCACCACAAACAGTGGCTACAAAACATTCCTCTTGGGCAGTTTCATCGGATCAGGAGAAACTGCTCCAGAGATATCGACTTTGTCCATCAGTCGAAACAGCTTAGTCTCAAATTTCATAACAAAGGCTATGATGATAAATTAGTCTCTGAGTTCTTTAGGAAAGTTAATTCCTTAGAGAGGTCACGAATGATTCAGGAATCTAGGAACAGACAGGAGGGATCTCGTCTGGGATATAACTCACCGGCGATTGCTGGGAACACTGAAAATTCAAGTTTAAGATTTGTAACCACCTACAATCAGTCCTTTAAAGCTATTCAGAAGATAGTTAGCAATCACTGGGGAGTTCTTAGATGTGATCCCCATTTGAAGGGCATTCTTCCGGACCGGGCCTCAATTGTCTACAGGAAGGCCAGAAGTATGAAGAGCATTTTAGCTCCCACTAGACTTAGATCGGGTAACATATTAAACAAGTCAGCTATTAATGGTCTAAATGGTAACCACAGATGTGGACGGGTTAGGTGCATTACCTGTAGACATTTGAAGACCCACTCCGAGTTCAGTTCTCCCAATAGAGATATTATCTACCAGGTTAGGAATTTCATAAACTGTCAAAGTTCTTTTGTAGTGTATTGCATCCAGTGTGGTTGCGGGCAACGTTATATTGGCCGCACCACACGACCTCTGTGCACCCGCTTCCTGGATCATAGGAGAAGTGTCATAAAGGGAACAATTTCTAATAGTATTTCCCGACACTACAAAGCTGTACATAATCAGGACCCTCAATGTATGACGGTTATGAGCCTAGAACATATTTCACCCTGTGCTCTGGGAGGCGATAGTTTCAAGATCTTGTGCAGACAGGAAACTTATTGGATCCACTAGTTGGGGACCCTTACCCCTGGTGGTCTCAATGAGTGTTTGGATGCTAGTACGCTGGTCTAATCTCTTGCCTACTTGGACTCTCATCGCTCTAATATAGGGAGAAAATCAGTTCTGCCAGTTCCTCGCAATCCTCTTTTTCCTCTACTCCAACATAGTTCACTGTCAATACCTATCCCCAGTCCTCCCCCCCCATTTTCCCCACCCCTCCTCTCCATCCCCACTTCCCACCTGTCCCCCCACCTCCTCCCATTCCCTCCCCTTTTCCCCCCCATTCCACCCCACCCCCCCTTCCCCCTCTCCTCCCCCATTCCTTCCCCCCTCCCCCCTCTCCTTCCCCTACCCCTCACCCCTCCTCCCCTCTCTGTCCTTCCCTCCCCCCTCCATACATAATTCATTTTCCATCATCATTCATGGATATTTTCATTATTTGTATTTGGAATATTAGTTTATTCTGATGAGTTATACAATTATAAATTTTAGGTGGTCTATTCATCTTATATATGCCCTTGTTAGTTTTCTCTCTCCTTTCCCTGCCTATGCCTCCCCTTTTTGGTTATAATCATCTTTTGGTAACACTTAGATCAGGGCTACCATCTAATATGGAAATTTGTTAATTGAAATAATTTTTCTATATTCAAGCGCATTGTCTCTGTGAATATATATATACATGATTGATTATATGTTATTGTTATATTTGCATGGTGTAATTTTCACCTCATTCATGATGGTTAAGTAATCTGATACACTTCAACATGTTTATATATTTGGGTATCAGTAAAACCTATTTGAGCCATCTGGCTGCTAGGTGACTGTTTTGTTAATGTTATATATATATATATTAGCCTATATTATCTGTATCATCCATATACTGTACTTTGATTGTATTAGTAGTGTTTATTTATTTTACTTATTTTACTTATTATTCATCTTGCATGTGTATATTATATTATATATGTGCATGTTGTAATGATTAGTTTTTATTGTTTTTTATTGCTTTACTGTTTCACAAATGATTAATTGTATTTCAATTCATTTCACCCCTGTTGATTTCATGTTTTGTAGATAACTCAGGTTTATAATCATTTTGCATAAACTCGGTGCTAATTTTATATTATTCATTCATTTAATTAGTTTATATCATTAACTTGAATCCTTTTTAAATAATATTAATAATGAATTGAAGTATTTATTGAGGGGAAAATAATATCTTTGTTTTTCCATAGATCCTTCCTGCATATTATTTTTTCATTATTTTAAACTTATCCATATCTTGTTCTTTTGCCAGTTATTTATTTATATATTGTATATCACATAATGTAATGCCCATTCTCATCAGCACATCATGGGTTAAAGAATTGCTCAATTACGGGTTGCTAAGCAACGAACTGGCTATAAGTATACAGGACTGCAGTCTATCCACTATCAGCCCTTTGAGAAAGTCGCCCAGTGGTGATGAAACGCGTCAGGGACTCTGATAGCGCGATTACGTCACTACGACGCTGCGCACGCGCACGAGGCCACATCCAGCGTGGGATTCATATGGCGGCCATTCTTAGTGGAGAGGCGATTGTCTGGACTCCGGTGGACTGATTCTAGTCGGCAAACGGCACCCCTGGCATCCGGTGAGCTGTGATCTCTACACGCAGCACTGAGGGAGCCCACAAGTACGGACGTTTTGCAGCAAAGAAACCGGATGGTGGTGATATTATCACAAATTGCCTTATTATCATTTTACTCTTGTGAGTGTGTTTCTTCCCCCCCCCTTCCCTTCCCCTTTTTAATATTAAATACACAGTTTTATGCTATGGGGCGTGCGCTCTCTCTCTTTTTTTGTTTCTAGATACCCCTGGATGTGGTTTATCCCATGTGAGAGCAGCCGGAGACCCCTTTATCAGCATCATTTACCTATATTCATGGAGTAACATCAAAAGGACTGGTTGGACTTTATATATTCTTCCTTTACACTTTTGCACTACACTATACTAAGTTTATTGTGTTACACTATATTGTTTATGGATATATATGTTGATTAGTATTTATGTACATTATTCACAATATTTAACCTTAAACACTTTAGTCACTATTTAGGTATATTTCACTCTTAGTTCTACTCTGGCGCTACAATCTTTGTTAGTTTAGAGTGCTAAACTAAAGCCATTGATGTGTGTATGTAGGCCTTGTTGTAATCATATTCAAAGTTAAATACAGGTGAGGGAATTATGGCCTCAATCATACTGATCCCATAATTTTAGCAAGTGTCCTAACATTTATATCTCATTAACACAAGGCCGCTTTGCTGACAACAGTGGCAGAGATAAATATATATATATATATATATATATATATATATATATATATATATATCTCAGTTAATATATATATATATACAGTGTTCGACAAACCTATACATTTGCTCGCCCCGGGCGAGTGGATTTAACCCCCGGGCGAGTAAATATTGGCCCAAGCAGCACACGTTTGGTACTAGGTGGCGAGTAGATTTTTTTGTGTGGCGAGTAGATTTTTTGGTGATTTGTCAACCACTGTATATATATATATATATATATATATATATATATATATATATATATATATATATATATATATATATTTATATATATATATATATATATATATATATACACACACACAGTGTGTGTGTGTGTGTGTGTGTGTGTGTGTGTGTGTGTGTGTGTGTGTGTGTGTGTGTGTGTGTGTGTGTGTGTGTGTGTGTGTGTGTGTAAACATATATCCATAGAGATACAGAGAGACTACAGATATATTCATACACAATAACAGATCTGTTATGTAACCAAAAATCATACATGCTCACATGCCAACATTATGAACTATGAAAGAAGATTAAGGTAAGTAATGTGTTACAGAGTTAAGACACCAGAAAACACAACATAAAAATATATGCTGTTATATGGGTAGTTACTTAAAGTTGTATGTCAATAATATTAGCATGAAATGACTATCTACATTACCAAACAAACCCACATACATCTCATCTTGAACAAGAGCTAAGTGAATGTCAGCTTCTATAAACATGGCAAGTGTGTAATGTTGTACCATTAATCAACTGATGATTAAAACATATTCATATGTTATTAAATATGTCTTAATTCAGTCAGTGAGCATTTCTAAACATTCATGTGTACAAGGACATACTTGAATGTTATCAAGCATCTGTACATGATTATACATACACTATGCATGAAATAGTCTGCAGTAAACACCACAAGGACGCCAACACATTTAGTGAATGTGCTTATTTATTTTTGTTTATCCTTTTGAGAGCGAGTCACAGGCCTGCTTGTTGGCTGTTGTGTTTGCCTTTTCCCTCTGCCAAGTACTTTGGCCTTAACTGTACGACTTGTAATGGCCTGTGGCAGTTCTGTGGCACTGGGTGTGGGCTGTTGCACTTCAGGGGCACTGGGTGTGGGCTGTGGCACTTCAGGGGCACTGGGTGTGGGCTGTTGCACTTCAGGGGCACTGGGTGTGGGCTTTTGAACTTCAGGGGCACTGGGTGTTGCCTGTGGCAGTTGTGAACCAGTTGCTAAACATTGCACGACTGAGGTTGGATCAGTTTCTTGTTTTGGTGTTTGAATCTTTTTTCAAAAGCTGGTTAGTAGTAATTGTTGCCCTAACTTTCTTTTTCGTGTCTCATTTGTAGGTGTCCATTCCTGATTTTGAACAGATGTAAGTGGTTGGATATTGATAGGGACCTGCACAGAACTTGCACCTACTGTACCAGTATCATCCACAACTGGGGAATGAAGAACTGATGACTCTGGAGAAAAAGTAGCAGCATGTAAAGATCCATCCTCAGATGGGGTAAAGTGGAATTGTTGTTCTCTTGCAGTAATTCGCAACTGATTTGCTTGGCTTAGATTCACAACTATTGCTTGTAATGTCCTGTTTACATTTTGGATTTCTTTATGAACTTGGATGATGACTCTTTCAATTTGTGACATTTGTGATATTGACCTTTCCTGCAGTGATATCATCCTTTCATGCACTGACATCATCTCTGAATGGCGACGATTTTCTTCACCGAAGATTCTTTCTTCAGAAGCTGCAATAGCTGAGTAGGTGTCACGAGCAGGAGGACTTGAATGCTGGGTTAATCATGGTCACTTGAGTGAATTTGTCCTTGAGTGGCAACATCTGGTTCTACAAATAAAGAAAGACATTATGAACTGCCATGGAACTTGTTTCCATAATTTTTGATTTGTGTCAAATTAAAAGTTTATGCTTGAAGTAACAATGATGTTTCGACTCAGTGTGAAAGAAGAATGAATGAAAGGTTGTTGTAACCTCACAACTCCTAGCTGATAGTTTACAACACACACAATACATGTTGTCAGGAAACACTACATCTTCTGTGACAATAACTGATGTGAAGTTAATTACATGTGAAAGGCATTTAATGAGCATGGCAAATTAACATCTACACTGGCGACACACTTTATTCGAGCTCGGCTAGTCCCACGAATTCGGGTATACCCGGGTGTATTGAGGTTTGTGACTGTTTTCTGCCCGAGTGCATTGAGTTATTTTCCAGGCAGGGATTGAAGCATTTTATTCCCGCTGGCTGCAATACTGCACAGTATATATATATATATATATATACTGCATTACAATTCATGAATTTATGCCATCTGGTAGACACGCGAAGCATTGCAGTCTATTAAATCCTAATCATTATCATTTAACAGATCAGCCGCCCGTCAGCCAGGCATGAACCCAGGCTGGGAAGGCAAACGCAACGGGGCTTGTCAGAGGTGAGGAGCGGCGCATTCCAGGTATCTGCCAGGTACATACTGGGTATTTGCTCGAATAAAGTGTGTCGGTGCAGTACAAATGTACACATTAGATGCTGCACCTCATACACTCACCTTCCATGCTTGATGATGACCTTGATGAGCCAGGTGATGAGACATGTTCAGTGTCAGGTGACACATGAGCTTCAGGAGCAACTATATAGAAGAATAACATAAGAATTTTATTGACATGTGTACATAATTAACATTAAGTTTGTGTCGTGGGAGTATTTATGGCTAAATATCAGCATCACATAAGGAAATGACAATATGTTTCTGGCAAGCTGTACATTATCCATCTTAACATCAATGTACATGTGAACCTAATTGGCACATTTATTGTAAAAACCATACAACATACAATGTTCATGCAGGAATGCGTTCTAAAATTAAGTGTTCTGTTGGACATACACTGCATATGTTGTGTAGTCATCTAACAATAATAATGTACATCACTACCATGACAGCAAAGTTGACTCTGCTTATAATTCAGTATAATAATATAATTGTGGAAATGTGAATGAATGTTTTTAGTGATGTGTGTGAACATTTAAGAGAAGCAGGTGTAGCGCTCAATGTGGCTGACACTCATCAACACATGCAGTGTGTCGCTCACAGATGGTACTGGTGTGATAATGTGGCATATCTATAAGGTTAAAAGAAGATATGAGTGAACAAATGACTAACGTACGTTTTCATATATAGTGGCCTGGTGGGTGAAAGTCTTCATAGAATTACCATTTCAAATGAATGTGATGACCTTCTGTTCACCTTTTCAGCTTCTAACAACTGTAGTCCCTCCCCCAAGACGTGACAGCACCTTGACCTTTTATTTGTTTCTACCACCTGTAAGGCATCCCACAAGACTTGACTGTAACATGACCCTGTGATCTGGCTCAGTGCCCAACCTCACCCCCTGTGTTCTCCTCTATGCTGTGATTACATATTAATTGCAGCTTGTTTTACACACCGGTACATGAGCGGAAAAAAAATCTGAAGTGAGCTACATATGAACACAATTAAATACCATATGGTACATAAACAACAATAATACCCACTGCAAGCGCTAATCTACAATGTGCAAGTGAAATACACAGATAAGTGAATATTGGTCACCACTTGGATGGTGGTGATTGAAGCTGCCAAGGGGACTGATAAAACAGATAATTCCAAACCTGTTGAGAAAAGTGCAAATACAAAATAAAAGTTCCCGGCGCTAGAATTTATGTCCAAGATACCGTAATCCAATGGAAACAGTCTCTAATGAAGATTTCTGGGGTTGGTATATGGAATACAGGCAGAGTCCCAGGGAGATGGTAAGTCCCTTAATGATGTCCACAGTGATTCTGGAGAGACAGAAAAGAAACACACCAATTGCGCAGTATGCCGCCACTCTTGTCCCTAACCAGAACAAATGGACATAGAAACCCCACTTACAAGATGTCAGCTTGTGCATACAGGGGAGAGAATCTGTACTTATATCCTAACTCCACCACGATTGTACACGGATCCCACGTGACCAGCCGCGGTGATTCCTCCTTCCAACGGTGATTCGCACTCACAGGGAACGCCGATAGGACATGCCCATGCAGGAGGGAAGGTTGACACAGATGGTGTAATACGTAACACACTTTATTTAAAACTTAAAAACACTCAAACCACCCACACTTACAATATATGGGGGATGATGGTATGACTCACGAATGCCTTCCGCAACTTGTCAACAGCCTGATGCGCACATGGGAGGCCTACTGGATGTCAGTTTCCGCAACTCGCACACCGGTGACGTCAGCGGTATGGTGGTGCAGGGCGCTCTCGCAGCGTCAGATGGACAATGGTGGCTGGACCGGCTCAAAACACTAAGCTCCTATCACACCAGGGAGGAGGAGCTTAGTGTTTTGTATATATGTATATATGTATCGACACATACATGAAAAAGTGAATTAGGCATTTGTGTGCACAGACACAGTATAACGAAGTTATACATTACTGTGACAAACAATGATTGCGGATGTGCTTTGTGGTTATGCATGTTAACCCATTGTTTGTACAAAGATACACACATACATTCTGCTTTCAACTATAGGGCAAACATGTTGAATGCTTTGTAAGGTAGAAGGTTGCAGTGTGTGTTATTTGGAAGATTATTACGCATAATCCCTTCATGCAGGTCAAGTTGTGTATGTTTACTCATAATGATGTCATCCACGATAGCTGAGCCAATACATGTTTCCAAACACACACATAGAGATATATATCTATATATATATATATATATATATAAAGCAACTGTAAATATTACTGTATGCTCATTTGCATGTCTTAGACAGGTCTGCAATCCTGTCTTTCTCCATTATCGCCCAGCATACAGCGCTTCCACTGCAGCAAGGGATTCTGGTAAATTACATAAATGAGCACTCAGTGCCACCTTTTACCACCATATATATTAATTTTTACTTTTTGTAAGACAACTAGATATAAAGATAGATAGATAGATAGATAGATAGATAGATAGATAGATAGATAGATAGATAGATAGATAGATAGATAGATAGATAGATAGATAGATAGAGAGAGAGAGAGACATATATACAGATATATATGTAGGTATGCTTATATTAGGAAGAAAGTATAAGTTGCAGCGGAAATATAGATAAGAACTGTAACCTACGACACGCCTAGTACAGTAACATTTGTCACCTGGTGGAAATGGAGCAGAATAAATTCCGATATCTCTTCCCCGGGCAAACGCTCCACGACGACAGAATTTTTCCCGCATCTGCTCCTCCAATGGTGTTAAGATTAGAGATTGTGCTGGCGGCCCACCTCCAGTGCCAGAAGCATGCATCCGTTGTGCTTGTATTTTTTTCTTTAAGTTTGCCCTGATATCATCGAATCTCTTCCGACAATTCGCCCGGTCCCTGACATGATTCCCACACACAGACACAGCCAAGGTTATTTGATCCCACATTTCTTTTTTTGATGCTAAATTTGTCCGCCCTTGAAATACATACAAAATATATGACGTTAATTATTATTATAAAAACGATCAGTTTCCTAAACTGCTACCTGTTCCAAGAGATACCAAACATGCTGGTTTAGGTGTAATATGTGTACCACATGAGCATTTACGTGTAAACATACAAATGTAAGGAAGCTTGCATGAATATTGTATGAACTTTGACAACATTTTTAGACTGATTGTTATGGTCGTTCTAAAGCATGAAGGAATATGTGTGTAAAAATTAAGTTTAATTGATAGATATTATAGAATAATATTTTGATATTAAGAAATCTCACATGACCTAGGATAACATGTCTTTGAAGAATCAATGCAAAGATAGACTTACCTAGTAAATGCCCATACAGACAGTCATAGTGCTCCAGAATCCCTGTGACAAGAACTGTGTTTTCCTCTTCATTGAACCGAGGATTACGTGGCCGCTCCACACGTTTCTTCCGAATACGTGCAGTCCCAGTGCTTGGCTGCTGCTGACTGTACTCTCCTTCTTCCCATGGAAGAGACTCCAAAAGCGGGCACCAGCAACCACCCCTACACCAGACACCGTAGCAGCACCAGCAACAGAGCCACCAGCAGCACTCGCACTCACAGCAACACCACTCGCACTCCCAGCAACACCATTCGCACTCGCAGCAACAGCACTCCCCTGAATCCTACATTCACTCAGACACGTACTCACATGACTACCAGTACCACTCACACCAGCATCACTCTTCCCATGCCTTGCGGCCATACCTCTAGCACTCACAAAGAACAGAAAAGAAATTTAAAGACAGTCGCACTGAACACTTACAAAGTGAAAACAAGACAAAGATATAAACAAAACAACACAGGACAAACCTCTCACAATACACCACAACTATCTCAGTCAATATGAAATATGTAAATCGGCCAGTTCTGTCTCTCTCTCTCTCTCTCTCTCTCTCTCTCTCCCAACAACACAGAGAATGAATAAAAATACACTCTGCCTTTAAATGGGCCGCTCAATCCAAAACATTCTTGCTTCGGCAGATTCAGCAAGAAGTTTCATTGGGGACCTAACATCACCTCGTGATGAAGTGCGATTGCACTTTTTCGGCGCTTACTGCATAGAGCCCTAAGTCAGCGAGTTTACTTCTGGGTGTACTTTCTCTGCTCTCATTTTCCCATAAACAAATGAAATGAAGAGTCAAGTACATTTTTGGGTTGATACATAGCCACTTTATTTCCGAACTAACACTATTATAATATACTACAGTATATAACAGTCTGTCAGGAATCCGCTCCGCGGGTTACTGGTTACCTTACCTTGCAGACCGGTGCAGTTCTGGAACAGCTCTCCTGATGTTTGCTGCAGCCTGGATTCACTCACCAAAGCTATACACACTCCCTCTGGTATCTACTGCAGCTGTGCAGCCTATTATGCAACCTAGACTTGCATTCATTCATTGGAGCAATACCTTCACACCCCCGCTGGGGATTGGCCTGCTGGCCTTTAAGTATTGCCTTCCCATAATGCTCCTTGCCGAGCATAGTCCTTACCGGATGTCACCAACTGTTCTGCCACAAGCTCTTGCTTGTTCTCTTGTGCTGAAGCGGAGGTTTCCCTTGCGTCCTTCAGCTTCCTGTTCTCCTGTGCTGAAGCAGAGGTTTCGTCCCTGCGTCCGTCAGCTTCCTGTTCTCCTGTGCTGAAGCAGAGGTTTCGTCCCTGCGTCCTTCAGCCTCCTGGATTCCTGCACTGAAGCGGAGGTTTCGCCCCTGCGTCCTTCAGTCTCCTGGATTCCTACACTGAAGCGGAGGTCTCCCTGTGTATCTACAGCTTCCTGGTTCCTGGGGCCTACTCTTTCCCTAATCTAGAGAGGCCGTGTCCTGGTTCCTGCGCTGCTACAGAGGATTCCCTAACCCGCTCAGGACTCTTGCGCTGTAGCGCTGGTTTAACCGTGCAGCTAGGCGGTGTGTAAATCTGGTCTGTCTTCCACCTCCTGAGACCAGTACCATGGGCCATGGTCGCCGCACGCGCAGAGAACCCCCCCGCGCTCATAAGCCGAAGCGGGGTTCTCCTGACTCCCTGTTGCCGAACTCTTGCTTGGACAATGTTTATTCTGACGTCTCCTATCCTGACCCTGGCTTGTACAACGACGATGCTGTCTTCTCCAATCCAGACCCTGCTACGTACGACTATGAACTGCGCAATCCGGATCAGCCTGCGAGGTTTAAGGTCGGTGCTTTTACAACCCTACCTCAGCCACGCGGTCCGACCCGAGTTTGTGGCGAGCACAACCGTGACAGTATGCTCAGCCCCACAAACTCGGACCGTCCTGTGGTGAGGGTTGGTAAGTTTCTGTCTGAACTCCTGTCCCGGCCCGTAGGCCAGTCCCCTACCTATGCGAAATACTACCTCAAATGGGAGATCCGTTTATGTTTGAAGGTTTAACCCCTTTGCAAAAAAAATGCCGTAAAGATCTCTTTTTGAAGGCTTATCGCCTCAAGTACTTAAAACAGCTTCTGGCCGCTAGAATTCTCTTCCCTGATTCCCCTTTGTCCTGGGATAATGTGAATCCTGTGAAACTGGCCACCGCCTGTGATACACTCCATGCCCTGGCCTTATCATTGGACATTTACGTAGTACCAGAGGATCCTCTCCTCATGTTTGCTCACGTACAAAAGATACTCTGCATACTTTCCAAAACATTGGACATTTGCATAATAGAACAGGATTCCCTCCTCGCCAGCTGCGCTGACGCTTGGCGGTCCCGCTCTGCTGCCAGTCCTGTTGCTAAACCTGGGAGCATACCTTCCTCTCCAGGAGATGACAAAACTGTCCCACTAGCATTGCTCTCCAACGTAGTTACTACCACGGTCCCTAGCCCTGATTGTTCGCCCGGGTGCCCTGATTCCAATGATATGTCTACTGTAACCCCAACCAAACAGGCCTGTGCGCTTTCCCCGTCTGAGAAAGAATCCCTAAGTTCTGTTCCCAGGGTCAGTTCTGTATTAACCCCTGTGGGGCAGTTCTCTGAGTTTCCTTTTGCTATTCCCTGTTCTCTGCCAGCTAAGGTCACGCCCCTAGCACCAGAAGAGAGATCCCTAGTCTTCCCCAATTCAGAGAGAGGTCTAGCTATGTTTTACTCTCAGGTATGGTCTGAATTAACCCCTGTAAATTCTTGCTGCCTCCAAGTTAATGCCTTTGTTTTAGCCTCAGAGAATGAGTCCACAAGTCAGACAGCAGAGGTTGCATTGAAGGAGTCCCCTAACCTTAAGGATTCCTTAGAAATTCTTTGCTATAAATCCCCTGCTTCAGCTCAAGTTTCCGCAGTTTCACCTCCGGAGACTTCAGCTAAAGTTCTGGTTCCTGTAAAATGTATTCAGGAGTCAGGGTTTCCCCTAAGCTTAGCCACAGAGTTCCTCCTCCCGGGTATTTCACTGAACCAGTCTGTCGCCCAGAGAGCGGTGATCCCTGCTTCAGTGCATAGTTCCCACATTGTGGAATCTGCAGTCATTTTTGGTTTCCCAGACATTCCTTACCAAATACCTACTTCAGAGACCAGTACAGTTAGGTTTAAACCCCGTATACTGTCTGGGTGCTCCTCTTCACTAAGCTTAGGATTAAACGCATACAGTAGTCTATATGTCTCTCCTGGGGTTCATGTTGTGTTTCCAGGAGGGTTTGCTGACACACGGCTTTCTCTCAAAAGTGACGCTTTTTCATATATACTAGTAAGAAGCCTGCACACTGTTTCCCCTCTCCCCGAATTGTGTCTTACTGGCCCTGAGACTCTGAGAGGTAATGATTTTCCTTCAGATTCTGAATCTCTTCCTACAATGTTTAGCCTGACTGGGGGCCCCCCTGATTTCTCTGTCCAGGTTAATCCTTCAGGGTTCAGCATATCTGTAGTCACTCCCTTAGTACTGTCTGAGGTCACCATGCATATATTACAAGTCTTAGGGTTTAAATCTGAGCTATTTAGCTGTCCTGCCTTTGATGAGACCCAGTCCCTCAGTGCTGTGTCTAAAAATGCCCCAGCTAACATGGGCTTACTCTGGGAGGAGATTATAGCTCCTGTCTTAAAGGGTATTTTTTCTCACATGTCCAGCAAATCTAGAACCTCTGTAATTGTTTCTAAGTCACTTATCAATACATCTGATTTTTTCTCTAATCAAACCCAGACACCCTTACTATCTGTTAGGAGTCCTGGGAACAGAGATTTTGCACTAGAAAACACACCTATTCCTGTTTGTGTCAGGTTAGGCACCCCTGTGGTTAGGGCCATTGCAGTTTCAGAGAAAACTCCTTGTACTCCTAAGGTGCCTGTCATTAAGACTTTTCATAAGTCATACTTGCTGCTTGTTGATTCTCAGGTCTCTGTCACTGAGGTACAGATTTCAGCTTCTGATGTTAGCTTCCCTCCCGCCACTACCATGGCTCTGCCTTTTTCTCAAGTTCCTGATAGGAAAATTCCAAGGTCTATTCCTGATTCACTGACAATACTATCTTCCAATGAAGATTTCCCAGTATTGGAGAGCTCTACTGTTGTTTGCTTATCTGCTCCTGCTAAACCATGGTTTGGGGCCTCGGATTTTTCAGTTGCCCCTGTTATTTCCTCTCAGTTGGAAATACTCTGTACGTATCCCAAGATTTCGGTCCCTATGCCTGGTTTACTGCATGCCTTGTCACCTTCCATACCAATACCGGGAGAAGCTTCCAACCAGCCTATACCCTTACTAACCATTACCTGGGAGTCTTCTAGAGGAAAAATTCCTCGCAAATTCCAACATACAGTGGTCAGCCAAGACTTTTTCTGTTACAAAGTCCCTCCTGGTATATTCGATCAACTAGCAGGGCCGCTGATCCTAGATTCCGATTCCTCTATTAAGGACTGGGCTTTCAGTGGGGGTCCTTCTTCCGTTTCTGCTCTGGAGCCCTCTGGTTCTTCACAGCCCTGGATTTCCAAGACATTTTGCGAGGCGAGCCATGTACCAAGGATGTTTCTTCCATCTATCTCATATCCTAGAACTGTACTCACCAAAGAACTGCTCGTTTACGGATATCCTTTCCACCTAAGGAATTTTAGGAACAACTCAATGTCCCCAAGAACCATGGATGACCCTGTCTGGCCGCAGTTCTCACCGGGGGGTGGGAGTACACTAAGGGTTAACCACGAGTCCCTGGACCACGACTCTAACCCCAATCCTAGACGGTTCAGCAACAATTCCCAGTCCTCCAAATCTATGAGTGTTCATGTTCGCCCGGAGGTCTCACGTGAAGGGGGGGATACTGTCAGGAATCCGCTCCGCGGGTTACTGGTTACCTTACCTTGCAGACCGGTGCAGTTCTGGAACAGCTCTCCTGATGTTTGCTGCAGCCTGGATTCACTCACCAAAGCTATACACACTCCCTCTGGTATCTACTGCAGCTGTGCAGCCTATTATGCAACCTAGACTTGCATTCATTCATTGGAGCAATACCTTCACACCCCCGCTGGGGATTGGCCTGCTGGCCTTTAAGTATTGCCTTCCCATAATGCTCCTTGCCGAGCATAGTCCTTACCGGATGTCACCAACTGTTCTGCCACAAGCTCTTGCTTGTTCTCTTGTGCTGAAGCGGAGGTTTCCCTTGCGTCCTTCAGCTTCCTGTTCTCCTGTGCTGAAGCAGAGGTTTCGTCCCTGCGTCCGTCAGCTTCCTGTTCTCCTGTGCTGAAGCAGAGGTTTCGTCCCTGCGTCCTTCAGCCTCCTGGATTCCTGCACTGAAGCGGAGGTTTCGCCCCTGCGTCCTTCAGTCTCCTGGATTCCTACACTGAAGCGGAGGTCTCCCTGTGTATCTACAGCTTCCTGGTTCCTGGGGCCTACTCTTTCCCTAATCTAGAGAGGCCGTGTCCTGGTTCCTGCGCTGCTACAGAGGATTCCCTAACCCGCTCAGGACTCTTGCGCTGTAGCGCTGGTTTAACCGTGCAGCTAGGCGGTGTGTAAATCTGGTCTGTCTTCCACCTCCTGAGACCAGTACCATGGGCCATGGTCGCCGCACGCGCAGAGAACCCCCCCGCGCTCATAAGCCGAAGCGGGGTTCTCCTGACTCCCTGTTGCCGAACTCTTGCTTGGACAATGTTTATTCTGACGTCTCCTATCCTGACCCTGGCTTGTACAACGACGATGCTGTCTTCTCCAATCCAGACCCTGCTACGTACGACTATGAACTGCGCAATCCGGATCAGCCTGCGAGGTTTAAGGTCGGTGCTTTTACAACCCTACCTCAGCCACGCGGTCCGACCCGAGTTTGTGGCGAGCACAACCGTGACACAGTCTTTTTAGTGTTTTAGATGAACTTGGCAGACAATTTTGATGCACTTTTTCATTTTTTTGGTCTCACAGAACAAAAATGTTGTACATACCATTTATCTGTTTACACTAAGTGCCGACTGTTTTTGTCGGCCATTTGTGTTGTACTCGTTTTTAATGCTGCTGGCGCAGATTGCGAAATGTCAAGTTAATAAGCTTGCACATGTACAAAAAATAACTATGTTTGTGACACTTAGTACTGTACATACACCCCATTATCTTTCAATCCTAAAGATACAGTGCAGAAAATATATAAATCCAGTGTATTTCTCAAAGATCTAATAAGACATAAACATCTGAGCAGTGTATAAATCAAATCTAATTATATTCTAGTCTGTATAAGGGATTTGTCTGCATACTAAGATGGCTGCCGACAGGAAGTGACTTCTCACCTTCACTGAAGCTACCATGGCCATTTTGCTTCCTGGCAATTCCTGCTCCTCACTTCCTGACAGGAAGTCAGCCTCTCTCTGGCGCTCATTGCCAGCAGCTGCTTCTTGCCTTTAAATAGCAGGCATTTGCTCCCTGTCAGTGCTCAGGCAAAGTACTTGTTACCTTGTCCTGTCTGAGCTCTGCCTTGCCTTTGTTTTGCCTGCTTCCTGTCTCGAAATTGGAACTGAACCTGACTACCCCTTGCCTGCCGTCCACCTCCATCTCGGAACTGGACCTGACAACTCTTTGCCTGTTGCCTGCCTCGAAATCAGAACTGGAATTGACTATCCCTGCCTGCCGCCTGCCTAAACCCTGGAATTGGACTTGACAACCCCTGCATCCCAGGCCTCAGATCCCAGGCCAAGGTCGGTGTACTACTCCCTACCTCTGCCCTGCGGATTTGTATCCTGTCTTGCAGTCAGCAACATTACACGAGCCACGCAATGGACCCTGAAAAGGTAGCAAACACCGTGACCCATCAGGCCTTGCTCCTGGGAGCCCATACCAATCGGCTGGCTAAGATTGATAAGTTTTCATAGAAGCAGTTTTACAATAAAATAAATAATTGCAGGACCTACGGGTTAAAAATGACAACACTGTTTCACATTAACTACTGTAGATATTTTTTTCATACAGGGTGTAATTTTTCAATGTTTACAGCCTCATACTGTATGGTGATAGCAACCCTTTTTATTGTGTAATACATTTTTATCAGGAACAACTACAGTGCAAGAGTTGTAATTGTAAGATGCTTCAAAGATGCTGCCGCCTGCCTCGACCCTGTTATTTGACTTGACTACCCCTGCATCCCAGGGCTCAGCCCTGCGGGTTTGTATACTCTCTTGCAGTCAGCAACGTTACACTCTGATTCAGACTCTATACAGTACCTAAAATCCTGCAAAGCTTTGACAAATGTAATGTACAATCATGAAACAAAATGCAACTGTTTTGCAAATGTATATCTGGATGAAGGTGTGATAAATGTTTATACCTGAAAAAGAGGGTCTGCTGTCAAAACATACATTGGGTTTCCTGAGTGTAATTTGGAAATATATTTTGTTCTTGTCACAGGAGATCAGGTACTTTTTACACCATTTATATATTACCGGGATCATTCATTAGGCAGAACAAGAGAGTAAAACAAATTGCGTTTATTTTAGTAAACCATGTACAACAAGAAGAAATACATAAGGAACAGTTAAAAAATACTCTTACTGGGGGCCAGGGCGAAAATGTAGGCTTTCCTAGGTGCAGGGCACCCGCTTGGATGAGCTTACCCTGACCGGGATATACCCCCGGTTCTCCTGGTCCTCTTTTCAGCTTCAATTCCTAGCAGTGACTGCTCCATTTGATTTGTAGAACTTGGGCGCAAAAGACAGGACCTAATCTCTGTGAGGTCTTCCAAACGAAGCTGGTTGCTCTGTTATTTAAAACAGAGCAAATTGTATAAGCCCGCCGTTGCTTCATCGGCTCATCTCATTGGTTGGCTTGGATGGACTTGCTCCCTCTCTTGATCAGCACCCTACATACACTCCTCTGGGCTATCCCAAGAATGGAGGGGGAAGGAGCAGTCAATCGGGCATGGGAATTCCTCCCTGTCAGCCAATAGAAAGAGGGGCTCGACCCCGTTTGAAATCAGAGGAGTAGGCATGCCCAGCAAGCTCAATAAGTCAGGTGCGCAGGAAATATGATTTAACCATGATTTTGAAACTCAGGAGTCTGGGAGATGCTGGACATCCCCCCAGTGTAAGGAATCGGGGGCCACGTCCCTTGCGGCATGACCCCTCCTTACCTACTACCAGTACTGCAGCGGCTGCTGCCCCTGCCCCCCGTCGCTACCCATGCCACCGCCCAGTGCCTATCTTGAACTCTGCCGCTGCCATCTTGGATTCTGGCACAGGTGTTACAGACTCTCAGCTGTGCTCTGCTATTTCCTGGTCTCTCAGCCACTCACGAGCAGCTCCTCGACACGCCTCCTGCTTTGCCTTCACTTCCTTGCTCTGCATAGCTCCTTGCTTCCTGTGTAGCCTGGAAACTGTGTCGTGCTCCTGTTTGTCTTTACTCCTACAGATTTGAACCGGCTTGTCTGACTTACCTCCCTGGCTCCCGACTTAGGCTTACCCATCACGATTCTTACCTCTCAGACCCTTGGACACGGAAACGGATTTAACTACGGAACTCTCTATACTCCTGAACTCGGCAAGTACGACGACTATTCTGAATCTTAAACTAGGCATGGCCACGCTACAACCACATCCCGGACCCGCTCCCTCTGCTGTCGGTGTGTATATTCAACATCCCACCTCAGTACAGGGGACTGGCCTGGTCTACGGGCTGCACAGCGTGACACCCAGCCACCGGTCGCTCCGGACCCCGAACTCCTGCAATCAAAATAATTACATTCTTACACAATTATCCCAACTAAAACTTACACACACCAAGTTTCATGAGTCTGGGGTAAAGGGAACATGGAAAGTGGAAAAGCACTTTAACATTACATGTACATATACCTGGCCCTTGGCTTTCAGTGCTGGAGAGCTGCCAGGGAACCACAGGACCCAAGGGCAACCAGAGGGCTTAACCTTTATTATGAAACCTGGTTAGCCATGCCCGTCACAGTACTCTCTCTCTCTTAACGTTCTGCAGTGCAAGTCATTTGCAAATGATTTGCAAGATATTTTGTATAGTAAATCTTCACAGGGTATTTTTTTATTGAATAATTTAGCTTCAGCCATTAGTTTTTTTTAGTTGGAAAAAATAAAATCAGGAACCTTGTACTAGACATGCTGGGCTAATTACTGTAGCTCTGAATCTATCTAATAGGGACTACTAAAATGCAAATTAGAAATGATCAAACACTGAAAACGTTGGTTCTGTCACAGTATATGTCTATAGCTTTCTACACCATGTGTTGCAATCAAACATACCATTTTCTTTTTAGCTGTCATTTACAACAACACAGATTGTTAACAAGTTTGTTTCTACACTATTATTTTTACTCTAAAAGAGAATCCAATTAAAAACATGAGAACGTATGAACTATGCATACTTATCACACCGAATCAAAAGCCAGGATTAGAGAGAGATTTGCTTCTCCTTTTTTTTGATGGTCGAATGTGTTTCAAAATTGTTCACATCTTGTTTGGGAATTTGTGAATATTCGCCCATATTCAAAGATTCTGTTTGCGCATTAGCAAATCTTTTCCAGTAGCGCCTTTATTCAAACTCCAACACATTCATGACCATTCAAAAGAGCGAAAAAGCATATTTTGAGGGAAATGAGAATTGTGGCTAAAAAAGTGTTCCAGTATCTTGTCTTTCATAGTGGTAAGTATTGGAAGCCTCTGGGGCAGTGCATGAACATGACCCAATCCATGTGTTTATATGTTTCCATCCTGCTACATTAGTATCTATAGTATTTATGGACTTAGGGCTCTATGCACAAAGCGCCGAAAAAAAAATTTCGCCACAAAATGCCTTTGCTATTCAGAAAGCGCCGATAACTGGCCCAAATTGGCATTTTTTTTCCCCGATAAAAAATTATCGGCAGGCAGCTGCCGATAAGCCACTTTTCGGCACCTTTCGCCACTTTTTAAAATCGGCTGTATTCTAGTAGCCCCGATCATGTTTTTGGTGCTTATCGGAGCTGATCGGCACTCTTGAAAAGACATTTTTTCGGCAAATCGTCCCACCAACAAAAAGTTGGTGGCTTGGTGGGGAGAAGCATCAGCAAGGGCGACACTTAGAAAAAATCAGGCCTTTTTCCTGTCTGTGATTGATGTTGGGGGTCTCCGGAGCTGATACCAGCACCGGAGGCCCCCGGCATGCATCCGAGGCAGGAAAAATGCATGTAAAGCCCACTTCATTACCTTAGCGGCAAACTGCTAAGGCAATGAAGGGGTTATCCTGCCATGCCAGGTTTATTGTGGGTAGCGGGGGTGGGTGAAGGGGGTATTTGGCACTTGTTGCTTGTTTAGGGCTTGCGGGGGGGGTTGCAGGTGCAGTTAACCTCTTCACGACCGTAGCGGTTAAGCCTTTCCGCTACCCACCCGCAAGCCCTAAACAAACAACCGTTGGGGCTAATACACCCTTCACCCACCCCCGCTACCCACAATAAAAAAAAACACACAACAGCCCCACACTAAATAAATATATAAATACTAGCTGATATACCCGGCGTGGCCCATGATGTAATGTTCTGCCTCCCCCATCCACCCTCTCAACTTCCTTCCCCCCTCTTCACAGATGTTCAGGCTTCCCCCCCTTCTCTCCTGACTCCCTCCCCCCCTCTCTCCTGACTCCCTCTCTCCCCCCTATCCTGACTCCCTCTCCCCCCTCTCTCCTGACTCCCCCACACTCTCTCCTGACTCCCTCCCCCCCTCTCTCCTGACTGAATACAACCCCCGCCTGTCTGCTGTGCGCCGCCATCTTACCGGGGGCAGCTGCAGGAGGAAGGGGGTCCTTCCGGAGGCTGCCTGCCCACTGCCTGTCCCCCCGCAAGGGAGGGAGGGAAGTGAGCGTTGGCGGCTGGGGCAGGAGGGTCACGCCGCGCTTACCCTCCGTCCGGGAACCGTGGGGGGAGGGAGAGAGAGAGTTGGGTGATGTCATAGAGCCGGATGACATCATAGAGCCACCAATCTGATTGGCAAGAGGCTGAGGACCAATCAGATTCACCGCAGCTAGTACCAACCTTTCGATTTTATATATTAAGATATAAATAAAAAAATAAAAATATATATAAATAAATAAATATATATATATATATATATATATATATATATATATATATATATATATAAAATCAAAAAATAAATAGATGATACCGTTCTGTGGCTAACGAAATGCTTTTATATGTGCGAGCTTTCGAGATACACTGATCTCTTCTTCCGGCGATGTTACAATGAATGAAGCAAGTAAAAGGTATACTTAACAACAGTGTCTATTGGAATGTTATCTGTGCTGGTCCTTCCCCCGATGTGGATGTGTTTTATGGCTAGAGGTGTTAAAAGGTTGCTGAAAGCAAGTGATGTAAGAGTGTGTGTGTGTATCTGTGTGAATATAAATGAATAGAGAGCCCACAGTATATACAGTGCTTTACAAAAGGTGTTTGTGGAGTGGGAGTGGATATAAATGGTATGGGTGGGTGTGGAAATGTGAGAGATTGTAGCACAACTAAAAGTGTATGTGGATACTTTGTGGTCCCTATTGGTGTATAGGGATGGAAAAACAAGGAGTATTAGTATGTGTAAGAGACAGCTGTGTGTGCATACATATAGCACAGTATGTACAGACATGGCCTATAGCGCTCATGGGAAGAGAGTTCACTTGTGTCACTAATGACTCATAAAATTTCGATCACTGTTTAGGCCACTGCTAAGTGTCCCGAACAGTTGCATAAATTTGTATTCATGCAACCATCTCTCTTTCAGTGTTTTAAGATTACCTTTGAGTATGGCAGCCCTCAGATCGTTCATCTTATGGCCAGAGTCAGAAAAATGTTCGCCAACAGGACTGTCTCTTGTTCCGTGTGCGATGCTGTCAGCAAATAAATGTAGAAGAAAAGAAAGATGGCCGTCCTCACATGGTATGGTAGCGAATCAGAGCGTGGGAAATACATCCCAACTCTGATTGGCTCTAGTACCATGTGACAGGCTTTCAATGACGTCACATCCGTTCTCCCCCAAGCCTCTCTCACATGGTATACTAGAGCCAATCAGAGTTGGGATGGAGTTCCCACGCTCTGATTGGCTACCGTACCATGTGAAACCGGCCATGTTTCTTTTAATGGCGTCATCTTAAAGTCAATTGAAGCAAAGCCATTGTGATTGGCTGTGCTTTCATTGCCTTTAAATGACGTCATCATTTTTTTTCTTGTCGGCCAAAACACATGGTTTTCACGGCCCAATAAGGGCCGTGGGAAGCATGACGAAAATGTGACATCATAGGCCCTTAAAAGCCTATGTCGTCTCATTTTGAAGGCAGACGCCGAGGAGGAAGGACCTCCGGAGAAGAAAGAAGACCAAGGCGTGGCCGATGACGACAAGAAGACCCCGGAAGAAGATAGAAGAAAGAAAAATACAGATGAAGATGGATTACAAATAGTAGACCCCTGGATTGTCGTGTTTTATTATTTTATGGTTTTTTATTTTATGGTTTATTTTTTTATGGGTTCCTGTGCGTGGATTGGTTCGAGAGTAAGCTGTTCAACGGGAGTCGGTGAGTGGGTCAAGTAATGGTAAGTGAACTAAAGAAATGTATTTTATTTAACTTGTTCATTTTTTTAAAGTTTTTTTACATGTGTATTTTTTTTATTTTTTTGCTATATATTTCTTGCCACTGTATGTATGTATGTATGTCTAGATCGATATATACATACAGGGTAAGAAATGATATTGTTTTAAAACCTTGTTTTGCTGTGTTTAAATTGATTTTGCCTATGCTGCTATGAATAAATGTGTGTGTCATGTATTTTAAAATTAGATAGATGTAATTTTTACTATTCTATGGTATACTTTAGGTCAGGGTGAGGCTTGCTTTTGAATATTGTATTATTTTTGGTACTTATATTTTGTCTGAGGATAACTTGTTCTGTTCAACGATTGAATTACTTAATTGTTTAATTGTTATGGATGGAATGTAAATCGTTTAGGGATTTAAATAATGAATGCTAATTGATTGATGGTTACTGGATTGGTTTAACTAGTATACTTGTTTGGATGTATTGGTATTTTGTTTGGAATATGTTATTGTTAACATTCATTTGCAGAATGTACATGGTGCATACATTGTATGCATGATGTATACAATGTAAATGCAATGTTTTGAGTGGCATTTGAGGCTTTTGATTGGCATTTAAGGATTTCGATTGGAAGATCAGATTGGATTATTAAAGGAAATTGATTTTATTGTAGTGTGTCTGTATGGAGAAGTGGTATTTGTAGTACAGCATGTTTTTGATAACCCTTCTACATTTATTTGTATATTGGTTCATCATTTGTGTGTATGTGTATATATATATATATATATATATATATATATATATATATATATATATATATATATATATATATATATATATACACACACACACAAATGATGAACCAATATACAAATAAATGTAAATATATTTGTATATGTGTGTGTGTATATACAGTATATAGTTGCATGATGAAGCCACTGTACAAATGAATGGGTGAAGGGTGGGTATCGGGCCAGTGTGGCTTAACCCCTTAATTACTTTTGCGGTTATTATCCAATAAGGTGTTTAAGGGGTTCATTGATATCTGAATGTAATTGCAATTTATTGGCTATGTATTGGCTATGTATTTTGTGGACAACGAAACACAAGGATGTTGCTGGCGACGGGGGCTTCTTATTGATGAAGTCAGTAGTACTTTATTTATTTTAATATGCTAGTTAATGTGTTTAATAATGGGCAAATAATCTATTATCCCTATCTGGATAATAGTTATTTTGCACATTATTGTGCTGTAGGTGTTGGAGGGGGGGGGGGTGTATGTATTGAATGTATAGGCCAGGTTTATTTATTTTACATTCAGGGTTTGTTTCTTGGTTCTGCGTGAGACCTCTGGAGACCACCTGCGGTATCCTCGGGTATCTCACGGGTACCAGGCTTGTGGTTCCACGGGTGACACCTGCGGGGGAGAACCGGTGGTCCCACATCCGTGGGGGCACCACGGACCCATAGTGAGCACTCGTGAGTCCCCAGACCCCCGTGAGAACCACCTGAGGCCCCGCAGACACCTGTGGGTCTGACCCGGGGCTCCCAGACATCCGCGGGCCTACCGTGGGGACCAAATTGTGGCCCACGGTGACCCGCGGAAACCACCTGGGGGCCATGGCACTTGTCATGACCCACCAACAGGCCTCCAGAACCTGTGTGAAAAATGTTGCTGGTACCCTGTAGGTCTGTCAGGTGACCCGCCAGGCCCGCCGGGGACTCGCGTGGGGCTGGGGTATGAACCCTGTATGTAAAAGGATAAATCATGTATTTATGGGGGGGCACAGGGGGTGGGTTATGTATTTAATAAATATAATGATGTTTAATGTGGGGCTGTGCATTGTTTTTATTGTGGATACTGGGGGTGGCGGGTGGGGGTATTGGCCCCAAGGGTATGTGGGTATGCCTCTCTTGTAGGTAGTGTGTGAGGGTGGTTAAGCCTCACGGGGTGGGGGGTAAGTGTGGGAGGGTATGTAGTCCTCCTGAGTGGTGGGTGAGGGTGGGTTAATCCCTTAATGACTGTAGCGGTTATTAACCGCTATGGTGATTAAGGGGTTAGGGGACATTACATTGGATGTTTTCATTCTTGTGTCTGTTTTGCAGCAGCGGAAGAAGCATGGCCAGGATGAATATGAGGATGGCCTTCATCATGGCAGCCGGAAATGGGTGAGTGCAATATGTATTTAATGTATTTTTTGGTGTTTATGTATTTTAAATACACAGGGGGTGTATGTTGTTTATTGCAATGTTTATTGGAGGCAAATGTCCCTAATAAACATGCTATTCTGCCTTAACCCCTTCATTGCCTTAGCGGCTATCTGCTATGGTAATGAAGCAGCATTTCTGTATTTTATTAATATTGTGTGGAAGCAGGGGGTCTCCTGAACTGAACCACATTGATTTCTGGCTCTGAGACCTCCTGCTTCCCAAGTTACAGGCCCCGGTTTTGGGCATCAGTTACAGTGTCACCGCCATATTTATAGCGGGCACGGCGCGTATGGGATGCTATAAAGATGGCGGCGACACTGCCACCCGATGACACATACCGGGGCCTGTAACTCAGGAAGCAGGGGGTCCCTGGTCCACAAAGCAATGCGGTTCAGCTCAGGGGAGCCCCTTCTCACTGTACAATATTATTAAAAATACATTCATGCTGCTTCTTTACCATAGCACAAGGTAAGGAATGAGTGTTTATTCATATGTGTGTTTTACTGATAGTGTAGATGTGCAGAGGGTCTCCGGAGCTGAACAGCTTTGGTTTTAGGTCCGGAGACCCCCTGCTTCCCGAGATACGGGCCACTTTAGGGGGTGCCGGTATCCCTCTGCTTTGTTTAACTTCCGCGGTCACGTGAACGGGACCTTTAAATGCAGAGGGATACCGGCACCTCATAAAGGGGCCTGTATCTCGGGAAGCAGGGGGTCCCCGGACCTGAAACCAATGCGGTTCAGCTCCGGAGACCCCCTGCACATGTACACTATGAGTAAAAGTTGTTTTGATATTTTTTTAATGTGCCGATGTTTGCGCAGAGAGAGCGGCGGGTCTCTCTCCTGCAAACACATATCGGCAGAAATGGCTTATCGCCAGGCTATCGGGAGCCAGGCTCTTTTATCACCGGCACATCTGCGTTTTGCTTTCACAGAGATTCGGCAGGGATCGGCATGGTTTCGGCCCTTACTGAATACTGCGAGGGCAAATCGCCAAAATCATGCGTATCGGCAACACTTGCCAAAAGCATTTTTTCGGCGCTTAGTGCATGAGGCCCTTAATCTCCATTAATCTGTCTAGTCCCCTTTTAAATGATGTATGCTGTAACCCTGGCTGATCCTACAGCCAAAACACAGACCCCCTCTCGGTTGAACTAGGCAAGGATTATGTTCCGCGCAATGACGGATGTTGGTGCAAGACCGGCTGGGAGGCCCTGGGAGTTCCCCTCCTATCTGGTTGTCCCCCTCCCCCCTCTTTCCCTGTCCCCTTCTATCTCTCTCCTTTTTTTTTTCTTTCTTGTCTCTCCTCTTTAGGTTCATTATGTGGGCCAGAGGCCCTTCCCCCAGAGGCAAAGGGCTGATCTATTCTTTCCTGTTCTGTCTATCTATATAAAAATTAAAAAGTGAGAACGTTGTTTTAGGCTGAAGACAAGCTATTATATGTGTGTATCTGTATACTTGCCTAATAAAAAAGTTTGAAACAAAAAAAATGATGTATGCTGTCACAATCTCCAGTGGTTCTGAGCTCCAGACATTTATTGCGCCCTAACAGATGTGATCATTTTGATATGTTTTATACACGTGGTAGATGATCATCTCAGTGTGCCCCCCCCCCTGGTTCTTGTATCAGACAATCCAACATTGAGCATATGAAAACAGGTACATTTTAACCCCTCTGTTAATGTGAAACACAGATGCATATAAACTTGTATGAAGGCGTCATAACCCATACAATTTATTATAGATATAGTACATTTTTATCAAAAGACTTTGCTGCATTTGTATGTGCACTACAGTAAATATTAAATGAAAAACCATGACTAGTTTACCAATTGGGCTAATAATATTAACCCCTTAGTAGCCCAAGTGGTAAACTAGTCATGGTTTTCCACCTTTTTGGCCACCTTTTTAGCATTGTCAACTTTAATAACCGCTATGGTAAGCAATTGGTTAGCCCTCATCACCATCCCACGGGAGGCCTAACCAAGCAACCCCCCGCAACTACCCCATCACCCACATCTGACCTACTCCCCCTCTCACTGGAGTAATGGATGATTGAATAAAACACATTAAAAAAACCTTCACAATGTGATAAAAAAAGCCTATAAATCCATTGATTGCTAACTAGGGCTTCTCAATGGGGTCCTAGATGGCCACATTGGCAATCAATATTGACTTCCAATATTGGAAAAAAAATGATTATTTACCCCAGCTGGGATTAAGGCAATCCTCATCATCATGGCTGAAGCCACCTGGAACAAATCCAATAATGGATAATGGGTTGATGCCCACACACAAAAAAACAAAAACAATCCAATGCCTGATGATTTACAAAAATCCCTGCACCACAAACAATAAAAAATAAACAATCTCAAGACCAATGGCTAACAAAAAAATCCTACCAAAAAGCATAAAAAACAATCCAAAGCTTGATGGCAACACAAAAAAAGTTTCAAGTAAATTTCCTCTCAAAATTTATGTAAAAAATTAATCTATGCCTGATAGCCTATTTGTAATCCACTACCATCCTATTTCAATGGCTTCAGATCCTCAGCCCTATGAAGCCCTCCTTCCTGTAAGCTTCTTCTTCTTCTCCTTCTCCTTCAAAGAAAGTCTGACGTCACAGGGTCAATTAGGTTTGTTTTGTACCATGTGGTTGCCGCACTTTTAGATAACATGTTTTTTATGTATTTGCACAGGCCAAAGGCATTACTGGCCATATTTTTCTAATAGGGCTATTGTCCATTTGTCTATAGTGAAGAGGTAGGTATGTAATGAGGCTGGCAGTAGGTTGGTAGGTGATAGGGTTGGTGTCCCAGTGTGGGTGTTTAGGCCTCCGGACTGGTGTGGTAGGCATTACCCCCTGGCTTACATTAGCTGTTAGTTAGCCTCTAAGATTACATTTGCCACTAAGGTATCCAGAAGGGGTAGGGTTGTATTTTTTGTATTTGTATTTGTAACACCTTTGATGCCTGTGGTACGCCTTGGTAAACAAATGCATCAAAGGAGTTAATGTTATTTATACCATAGGGTTATGTAATAATAGATACTACAGAAGCCTATGATAAAAATATTATTAAAGTGAAGTAGATAAGATGATGGTGAAAGGAGGAGCAATGTGGGTTAATTAGAAATTGAGGAACCTACAGTACTATATTGGGACCATGACAGAAAAGATGGGTTCCATCTCAACCAAAATGGTACCATTGCTGACGTCAATTTGTGGTAGATACATACATTTTTCAAGTAAGGATAAGGTGAAATCCTGTGTGCATTGGAATGAATGTTGTTATGAGGGACACACTTAACAATGAGTATCTCTTGATATGGATGAAAAGGACATAAAAGAAAAAAACAGAAGGACACTATTTAAAAACAATTAAATAACTCCTTTATAATAACAGAACCCTGCTATCTCTCTGGGAAATGTATTCTGTAGCATGAGGACTATCGATGTATCTAAGCTACAGTAACTCTCTCTGGTCACATGGTTTTTACATCTCCAGACGTTTAATGCTCTGAGCAGTACAGTACCATTCACAAGCATGGACAGCCGCAGCGTGATCGCAGCAGACACTATCTCCGTCACCACAGATTTTGCTTCTTCGTCCATGGCACCAGAGACACGTCGTGCTGCATCTGTATTTTAATGTCTACCAGTTCTGGATAGTGACAGAAACTAAAGAGGCTTCAAAATTGAAAAATGTTATAATAATGGGTGACTAATTATCCTCAAATAGACTAGGATACTATCATTTCAAGGCTTAGTATGGAGTATTCATAGATACTGGATAGTGTTCAATTTACTATTTTTCTATATTTTTAAATTTCAAGTTTTGTACACAGCATATGTATTTATTTATTTTTAATCTGTATTGCACTTTTGAAAACAATGTTTGTTTTGCACTTAAAGAATAATTGCACATTGCACCTGTAGCACCTTTCCCCCCACCCTAAGTGAGATAGTGTCGCTACCAGTGTATTCTGGTGCTGGTGTGTACCTGTAAGGTAGAACAGGAGGCCGGAGATCTCCGCGATGGGGTGGGGAGGATATCAGGACAGACTATAGTGATGGTTTATCGGTCAGTGGCAGCACCTCCAGCCCAAGAGGATCCTGGTGTGGCCAGGGGAGACCTCAGGGAGATTTCTCCTTTTGGTGGTCATTTCAAGTAGTACACCAGATTGCGTATAACTGGGGTTTATTGGCACAGCATGATGCGACACAGGATAAAGTCCCTCAATGCAATACCCAGACTTGTGGCCTTGAATAACCCCTTCTTGGTTAACCTTACACCCTAGTGGGGAAAGGCCTCAGCCTACTCCACTTTAGGAGAGACTCAATGATGCATCCTCACACTCTGAAGGACAGCCCAGAACTACTCCCAGAATACACTTACTCTAACTATAGAGGGAAACCCCCTCCTACTTTGGGGAGTGTCCTGTAAGCCAGCCAAACTATGGTCATAGACCCCCCTTACAATAACTGGCTATCCTGAACTTTACTGCTAACAGACACACATAACAGTATAACAGGCCCTGCATGATTTAATCCCAACACTGCCCACTATTTACTAGGACTTACAGTGTTGGAGGAGCCAGAGAATTAGTAGTCCAAATGGACTTGGCTACATACTTTTCTAGTAAGGTGCTGTATTTAATAATTGCACTTTCACTTATGACAAACAATTCAATAACATTTATAACTTTAAAAATGGGGAGTGGACAGTTGAGCTGCCAAAAATAAATGTTATATAGTATATTATATTGCAATAAACTTAATAGATTAAAAGAACTGACTAGGGTTATAATAGTAATAATAATTATACAAATAATAATAATTGCATTTTCATGATATCACAATGTTTCCAAAAGGGTTAAGTACATTTTATCTCCAATTCCTTTTTCACTTTATTAATTTATCCCCCCCCCCCGTTCTTCCTGTCCCATTTTTGTACTATGAAGCAAGAAGAAGATTCTGAACTGTAGCAGGTGGTTACAATACACATTATTTAAAAGTATTTATATGCTCATCTTAACCATCTGGCGCACTAGGAAAAATATTTCCTTTTGACATGCTTACTGTACATTCTTTGTTGTTTGTTGAAACTTTCTCTAAGAGTGCTTACACCCCTTACTTACATTTAATTTATTCCTTTGATATATTATTCTCAGCCAGGAGGACCCCTTGGAAATTATGTGAAAAACAAGAGCATGGGACGTCGCTCTAACCATAATATCAAACGGTGTAAAGAAAGCCTGGTGCACAGGGAAGAAGCAATAATGTAGCGAAAAAAAAGTGACAGAGGTCACAGAAGTCCCCTCTTAATTGCACTCAAGGCAAAATCAAATTGAGTAACTAAAAGATTTAAATATCCTCAGTATGGACTTAAAGTCCCAGATAAATAGAAATAAATACTTAAGGATACAATATCCACTGAAAGACTAATGTCTGAAAGAAAATAAACATAATCCATAAAAGGACCATATATGTCCACAGAAAATGTCTCATAGCCTAAAGTATAACAGTGACATCCACTAATAAAATCCAAAAAAAAAAAAACTTTAATAAACCATATATAATGCCGAAACACAAGTGACATAAAAATAAAACAATATATGTGATGTTAAAATACCCCTGTAGGAGAGTGGGTGGGAGAGGGCAGCAACAAACAGGGTAGGGAAATACTCTATTAGTTCTATTTTATAGTATATATATCATAGTATGCCTAATGTTGCTGCCAAAGCTATTAAGCTCTGTGGGTATGAGTAAGGGTGAGCAACAATACAGTACAGGAGTGTTATGGATTACAGGTATTTTCTGGCATATAACGCATAATGAATACAGGTCACAGGTACATATATACATAGTATCATTATAAGGCCTAGTATAGCTTAGAGTATACTGTTAAAATCCTGGTTTTTCTTGTCTTCGAAATAATAGCTTGTTTTGCTCAGAAGTGGCAGGATATTGGGACATGTTACATAGACATAAAAGGGGAACTAACACCGGTAAACAGGCCGTGGTTTAACGGTAACTTACGACATATATCATACGTCACTAACTGTAAATTCTGATGGTAAACATCATACGTCAAAAACCACAGAGCATGGACACATGACACGTGTCACACGTACGCAGCAAACAATGGAACACTATAATAGGTTTGCACGACTCCATGTTAAACCAGAACCGAACTTAGGTGTGAAGTCACACAGATGAGACTTGAGCTGGGACTGGCTGACCTATCGTAATATCTTTTGGTTTGTGAGTATTGACAATGCATATATAGTTATAATCTCTGCATAGTTAGGAATGGATTGGTAACATACTGTAACTGCTAGCCATCAGCTTATAAGAAGCTTGTTGTGATATTTCTGATATTTCTGATAATTCTGAATATTGTTGTGATACAATAAATGATAAACCTTATCTTATACAAACTCTGAGTGACCTTTCTTTATAATAATCTCACAATACTCTCCATAATATTATTAATATGTCAGAGTGTGGCCGAGACTTTGCAAGTACGACATTGTGGTTGGTGCTCTCTGCTTAGTGCAGGACATAACTCACCATAAGGCGATACTTGAAAAAGGAAGGCAGGCTGAGCCCAGATTAGGAGCCTAAGTAGGTAAGTATGTAGTAATCTAATCATCAAATGACATATCTGTATATATATATTAGTCAGCCCTGGGGGAGTATAAGTGACTGCAATCCCCAGTCAAAAGCTCCTGATGTGCCCAAAGAGGTAAGCAACATCAGTGGCAGACAACCAGAAGTCATACAACCGTGCTCCTTAAGTTCCTGTGCTCGACCAGATCAAAGTAACTCCCAGCAGATGCTGCTCAGGTCCGCGAGGACTCCCACTCTCGGACGCCCACAATTAGTTTTTATTCGATCCCAAATTTTACTTACAACAACAGGGCACAGCAATGGGCACAAGTTTTGCCCCGGTGTATGCACATTTATTTATGGGGTGGTGGGAGTCACTAGCACAAATCCATTTCGACAATATATCACATTTTATAGAAGGTTTATTGATGACCTTATTATGATTTGGGAAGGGGATTTAGACACATTGCACAATTTTTTTCATTACATCAATTATAATAACCACAACACAAAGTATTACACACCGCTCACTATCAAATACACAATTTAGTATAATTGCCAAGTGTTAAATAACACTAAGTGAGTGCTACCTATGTACAGAAGTTAATATTATTAACAATTGAATGATCACGTGATAAAGTCACAAGAGCATTCACAGAAGTACATTTAGGGTGCACCCTAAATGTACTTCTGTGAATGCTCTTGTGACTTTATCACGTGATCAATTATAATAATTATAATTTATCATTTACTCACAATTTTAATGTACATCACATTGACTATCTGGACCTTCGGTTGTTTATTGATATTGAGGGTCAAATACAAACAGAAACATTTAGAAAACCTAACTCGAGGAATATGCTGTTAAGAGCAGACAGCTGTCACCCTCCTGCTGTCATATAAGGTATCCCCAAAGGCCAATTCCTCAGACTGAGGAGGAACTGCTCCACGGAGGAGGGTTTCATCCGACAGTCTGAGGAGTTGTGCCATCGATTTCAACAAAGAGGTTACAAAACTAGGAATTTAGCCAATACCTGTCAGGAAGTGGCATCGATGAATAGGGGAGATCTCCTTCAAACAAGGCAGGGTAGCCCACCAAGGGATGCAGCTTCTTCCAATTGGAGGAAAAATTATGACAAAAATCAAATCATAAGTAGATCAAAAGCAAATGAGGATGTTCCTCTCATAATTACACAGTATAACAAATGTAGCCATTTAGTCCAGAACATAATTCGTAAACATTGGAACATCTTGTTAATGGATGGGAGCCTAAAAGACTGCGTTACAAAAGGCCCCCGTTTTGTATATCGGAAGGCCAAAACCATTGCTACTTATGTATCACCTAGCTATGTTACTTCGTCACCCCCTTCCACTAGGAAATTTGTAACGAAAGTATCTACAGATGTGGAGGTTGTAAAATATGCCACTTCATGATTCCATCCCGACATTTTAGGGGCTCTATTACTAATCAGGAATTCCCTATTAAATCCTTTATAAACTGTGACTCACTGTATGTTATCTATCTTTTAACATGTGGGTGTGGAATAAACTATGTAGGGAGGACGACTAAACCTCTAAAGAACAGGATACTTGAACATGTAAGATTGATTAAGAAGGGAGACTTATCCCACCCAGTCTTCAAACATTTTTCAAAATGTACCAAAGGCGGCATTAAAGGATTTACAGTAAAAGGAATTGAAAAGGTTTTTTTGAGGGAGAGAGGGGGTGATTTGCTCAATTTATTGGACCGCAGGGAGGCTTACTGGATCTTCATGCTTCAAACCAGAACTCCCTGCGGTTTAAATGTAGAGTGGAACTTGAGCCATTTCTTAAAATCTTAGAATATCAACCCTGCAAAAATATTGTCAAACTGTATTCTGACTTTGAACTGTTTTTATTAGGTTGCAGAAAATTTATGGTTAAGAGAATTTAAAATAACACCTTAGTCTGTATATCAGACACGTTTGAAACAAATATGTTTATAAATATTGTATCTGTAACCCTGAATAAGTTGTAATTTGCTAAAAATCATTGATATAAGTAAGAGTATTAATATTAGGGCTCAGAGTTGTTGATCCATCTATTTCTTCTTCCCTTGGAGGAAAACTCTCAGACTTACACTAAGAAGGTCTAAAGATTGCTTAACTTGTTTTTAATATTGTAATATGTGTTTTTAAGACAGATAATGTATGTTCATCTTGTAAATTATGATGTGCTATGTTGGTGTTGATCCAACAATTAGGTTTTGTTTTTATTATGATGTGAAATGTCTTTGTTTTGGTGGGATCTGGAGCGATGAGGTACTATTGGTATCTTCGATAGTATTGCAACTTTGCTCTGTATTTGGGTAATATCTTTGTTATTCTTGATTATTGCAGGGGTAATTTTGCATTGCTGATCATTGCGCTCTGTTGTTGATGTTTACTGGGGTTAATTGGTGGGTGGGCGCATCGTCTGCTCATCATCTCATTGGTGGAGTAGCAGTGCGCTTCATCCTATCAGAGGCCCGTAGTGACGTCACACGGGGCGGGTTTAGTGGCCGAGACAAGGATTAGCACTCCTGCTTCTATACCTCGAGTGGGCGTGCGCTGGCTGGAACGGGGGGGCTGTCCGTACCCAGAATCCTTGGGGCCTGGGTGTTGGCGCCCTCGTGACGTCATGCGCATGCGCAATGGGGATTTTCATGCGATGGTTCACAGATTTGTCTAATTAGTTTAATTTTAGTATAGGTATAAGGTAACTGATCGCTCCATATTCCATACTCCTTGATAAAGGGCCTACCGGTCCGAAACGCGTAGGAGGTGTGTGTTTGTTGTCCCCAAGGGGGTGAAGATGTTATCAGCTATGCACTGAATTAAAGGTATTTATTTTAATCTCCACCTGGCTCCCTGGCTGTCCGCCATTTGTTCTTTTCTTGCTGCTTCTGCTAAACTTGGACCACGGTTCATTGGTCCGTACAGCTTCATCCGGAAGATAAATGAGGTCACCTTTCAGCTGGAGCTCCCTTCCTCTTTAAAAATTCCCACCACTTTCCATGTGTCCCTCCTGAAACCTGTGGTGAGGAATCGCTTTTCTGAGGATCCTTCCCCTCCTAATCTTGCTAAATGATGAGGGTCAAATTGAATACGAAGTGCGGCAGATACTTGACTCTCGTAACTCCAGAGGATCAATTCAATATCTGGTTGATTGGAAGGGGTATGGTCCTGAGGAAAGGAGCTGGGTGAAGTCTCAGAATCTGCATGCCCCAGCTCTAGTCAAGGCGTTCCATCGTTGTCAGACAGAAAAACCTGTACCTGGTCGCCCCAGAGTTCAACCCTGAAGGGGGGGATACTATAAGGGATCTGTCTGAGCATCCAGGAAGTGACATCATCTGGTATGAAGCTACTATGGCTATCCTGCTTCCTGGCAAATCCTGCCCTTACTCTCTTGACAGGCAATCAGCCTGGTTGTCATTGCCTGCAACTGTTTCTGGCCATTAAAAGGCAGGCAGTTGCTACTAGTCTTTGCTTGTGCAAAGTACTGGATACCTTGGTCTGTCTGAGCTCTCTGTTACCTTTGATTTGCCTGCTGCCTGTCTTGACCTTGGAACCCGGACCTAACTACCCTTGCATCCCAGGCCTCTGATCCCAGGCCAAGGTCGGTGCATTACTTCCTACCTCTGCCCTGCGGGTCTGTATTCTGTTTGCAGTCAGTAACGTTACAGTGGGAACATTTAAGGGAGGAATTCACCTAAGGAAAGAGGTAGGTTAGAGCCTGTTGCCCCATAAGTAGCCTTGCCTCACTTCCCCTCCCCACCCATGACTAGAGCTGGACAAATATTTTTTTCCGGATTTGGATCCGCAGCATATCGGCCGATTCCTTTGGTATGTGGATTTCAGCTGAGCTATCTGTGAAAAGGGTGATTTGCATTTTGCTGCTTTTTTTTATTATTATTACAAATACACTCGTGAATTCCACAACCTGTGGATGGATTTGTAGAATACAATCAATTGATTCAGCAACCCGCGGATTGGATTCTACAAATCCTTTCACGATTTGGGTCCAATAATGGATTTTGATGAAACTGCGTGGATTGAAACCGCCCAAATCCATTTGTAGATTTTCCACCGTGAAATACATTTTGGAGGTTACATCAGCGAAATCCGGGAAATGAATTTGGGTGGATTCACCCATCTCTACCCATCACTCCTAGCTCCTCGGGTCAAGGGTAATGTCACCCTTCTATAATTGGTTTGTGTTGTCTTGACCCCTACACCATGAACTTCTGCCATTCCATTCCTCACCCAATCCAAAATAAGTAGACACCTTAGTTGGGTACAAATGGCCACAGCCTTATATAAATCAAATTTATAATATTCCTGGACCTGCATTGAAAGTAGTCCCTGGGCAGTGCGCTGCTTTGTGCATTTATTGCATTTTTTGGATCGTCTGCATTGAAAGTAGCCTCAGCAGTTGAATCATGCCCACCACCGCCACATAGCCAAGTGGTCACTCATGGTTCAAAATAACTGGGATCCGAATTTAGAGAACACCCTTAGGACCGACGTATTTGTTCCTGTCACGGTAGACCAGGTCTTACCAACACATTAATACCGGGATTCTGGATTGAGCACACAGGATGGGTAAAATACATTGCAATTTATTTCCTTTTAAGACAAACACACAATATTCACAATTACAGTCAATAAAACACTTACAGAGATGGGGAAACTAAATCAAATGTCCACAGAACGCAACAAATTCTCTGGGCACCCCTTCACGCATGCAAGTGTGTGTGCGATTTGAATGGTGCAACAGTCCTTGGCTAGGGGCGCAACTTGCCACCCCTATTTCTTCGCCGAAGGGAAGGATTTCGTATTGTCCTTACAGGATCCGTTCGGGAATCCTTAGTTCAAACGAATTGTGGAAGAGGGGTGCAAATCTTTGTTACGCTGTAGTTAACCCCTCACACCTTGGAACCGCTGACACTTTAGCTTGGACGTATCTTGGTAAAATATGAGATGAATCTGACTGGGACTGGGCTGCAGGCATTTTTATAGGGTTAAGGGT
Organism: Ascaphus truei; assembly: GCF_040206685.1. NCBI lineage: Eukaryota > Metazoa > Chordata > Amphibia > Anura > Ascaphidae > Ascaphus > Ascaphus truei. The sequence goes on from NC_134483.1 coordinate 21,867,151, forward strand.
CCTATACTTAACATATACACCCAATCCTCTCTTTTGAATAATTTTCCCCATCTATCCCTGACTTGCCAGTACCTTGCAAGAGGGCAGAAGTTGCTTCCCGGTTCGCACAGAGCATGTGCTAACATCACACCTGTGCTACTTAGCATACCGGGCCTAACCTCTTACCTGGCAACAGCAAGTCTGGGGTTTGGCTACCAAGTGTAATCGGGAATTATTAGCCATAAAACACACTCTATAGGAATGGAGACACCACCTGGATGGTACAGAACAACCTATCACCATTCTAAGGCCTCGGACATGGTCAAAAAGCCCATGCTGAGCCGCGCTGAGGGGAAACATTATCCCTATCAGCACGGCTTTAGATGGCACTTCCGCAGGCGTGCAGAGGCATGTGGAATTTCAGCCGACAGTGAAAATTAACAGAACAAGAAAATGATAAACAGCACTCACTAAAAAACAGAAACAATGCAGGGTGCCTGGGACTTACGTTTTCCCGCTGAGGGAAGCGCAGGGGCGGTCACGTGACTGCCAAAAGCCAATTTTCGTCCGGATACCACCCTCAGACAAACGGTCCGACCAAGAGGACAAATCAAACTCTGGAGCAATACTTGAGATGTTTAATTTCCGCCGCCCAAGACAACTGGGTAGATCTTCTTCCCTGGGCTGAATTCACTCATAACTCCCTTAGGAAATAGTCAACTCGGGAATCTCCATTTTTCGTTAATTACGGATTCCATCCTGCACGCCTTCCCATCTCTTCCTCTTCTTCTGGGGTCCCAGCAACCGACAACAGAATCAATTCTCTACAAGAATCCTGGAGGAGAATACAAAATTCTCTTGGAGAGGTCACTCACAGGCAAAAATCTCAGGCGGATCATCATCGGTGCAAGGTACCGAAGTCCAAACCATGAAACAGGGTGTGGCTTTCAAAGAAAAAAGAAAAAGATAGGGTGGGTGCGCTAATACAATCACCAATCACTGAGTAATTTGACAACAAAAAAAGGGGTAATGTATATATGTGTCTGGATAGCCGAGTGGATTAGTGTTATATCTGGAATGGGGGTCAGACCATTATTCACAATGAATGCTGAGTTGCGTAAACCAAAAACCAATGAATCTCAGCCTAATTTTGTCGAAGACAAAAAACACTAAATGGAACAGAACAAAATAGAAAACAAATTGTTTGTGACATGAACCAAAAAATGAGGAGCTAAAAGAGAGGTCCCAATGAATCAAAATGTTGGTGTAAATAAATGCTTTGAGTCTTAATATCATAAGTCCAAAGTCCCAATTTCAGTCTTTAGGCTTCTCAATAAAGGATAACCAATCCTTGTGACAACGATACCTCCAAAAGAAAATATAGAGAAGCGCAAAAGAAGCATGAATACAAATGCCTTTATAAATGAAAATGTATACAGCCAATAAAAATGCAAATGCAGTGGTACATAGGATAATACACATACGTAGTGTTCAAATAATATTATGTGTGCTTGAATGATAAAAAGATAAAAACAAAAACTTTGCCTTATTGGAGTTCCTGCTGCTAGTGTGCAGTGGTAGACCTGTCCTGTGTTAGACAATTGATGAATCCCCTCCTTCTGGGGTAGGTGCGTCGTTGCTCGGGAGTTGCGGGGTGGTGGCATGCCAATCTGTACCGCAGCTGCTGCGCTTGACCGGGATGGTGGTCCAAATAGACTCCAAATAGACTCCTATCCTGGCACTTGCTGTCTGCAGACAATGCGGCTGGCTAATGCTTCTCTCTCCGGTGCCTGTGCCAGATGTCACTTACGGGTCGAAGGAGAGGGGAGAGAGAAGCATTAGCCAGCCGCATTGTCTGCAGACAGCAAGCAGCAGGATAGGAGTGGTATATTGGAAGGGATTTGGTCCAGAAGAAAGATCTTGGATACCTCATCACCAAATACATGCTTCCAACCTCATTAAGCGGTTTCACGCAAAGTACCCTCTCAAGCCATATTGGAGTCATCCAGAGGCCGCTCCCCAAAGGGGGTTACTGATAGGAATCGGGGAGCGCGTCCCCCGCGGCGCATTCCCTCCTTACCTGATGACTTGCGCAACCCTGCTATTCTTACAGCACACGCGCTCTTGGGTTCTTTTATAGACACCACCTCAGCAGGGATAGCCGCAGGTTCTGCCATGCTGGTTCCCCAAAGGGGCCTGCCATTCTCCATAGTGCTACCTCCATCACCCAGTTTCTCCCTAAACACCCCTGGGTGTTCCCAAACAGACTTGAAATTCCTCAGAGAAGCATATCCGCCTTCCTCAATAAAAGGAATACAAAATCCTTCTGAAACCCATCTCATAATAGCTTCACTACCACCTTGTCAAGATACCAATAAAGCCAGCAGAACATCTTGCTTACCCTCATTGGACAAACTCCTTGCCTGCAGTGCCCCCTTTGCTACCTTTCCCCTTCCTGAAGCATATTCAATAGGTGTGTCCCTCACCTCCACAATAAGAGTATCCCTTTCTTGAAGAACTAGCATACTCCCTGCTTTACCCCGGCCGATTTTTCAGATAGCTTTGCACTGCCAGGCAGACCCTGAAAGGCGGAGAGATGCTGCAGAATCATTTTATATAACTTCAGGTCCATATCTTTAAAATCCCATCACCCATGCTTCCTCATTGCAATCTGCTCCCTAAAACCCTCATCATACTGAATTTCATTCACGAGTCTCCGCTGTGAACTTTATAAACCTCCCATATACTTTAGTGTACAAGTATTTATACAGAGCCAAGTGTCACGGGTGCTCACCACAAATCCGGACCGTACCATGAGGCTGAGGTGGGGATATGAAAACACTGACCTAGGCCTCGTGGTCGTGGGTTGCCGGGTCCGGGCAGGAGAGGGTAGGATCGTAGGAGGTACTTGCCGTATCAGGGTTGGAGAAGTTGAGAGTAGTCAGAATCCAAAGCCAGGGTCGTGGGTAGGAGAGAGTAGAAGTCAGATGAGAGCGCAGAGTCCAAGGGTGCCAGAGGTCAGGAGTCCGGATACAATGCTGGGATCTAAGTACAAGGCGACAAGATGAATGCAAGGAAGTGGCTTGTAGCAAGCACAACTAAGAACTAACTAAGCTCAGCATTCAGCCTAGGGCTGATTGAACTAAATACCAGAGAGGTGCCAATGGGGATGGTAGAAGGTGAGGTCACAGGTAAATGGACCGCTGACAGGCCGAGGCTGGGTGCAGGGCAGGTGCTGAGGATTCCAAGCGATTGGTAAGTGCAGCCATATATATGCGTTTGCGTGCGTGCGCCCGTGACTGGAACTCAGCGCAGGGGCGGCTGTCAGGAGGTTCTGGTGTGCATGGCAGTCTGCCTCGGCGGCGCACGCAACCCGCAGCTGGAGCGCGGGTCACCACTGAGCAGGAGATGGCGATCCGGGCGCGGCATTCACGCAACTCTGTGCCGGAAAGTGCCGGCATGCGGGGAGAGAGGGTCAACGTGGAAGGTAAGGGACGTGGCGCCCTTACATTAAGACTTCTGGGGAGCCTTCTCACAAACTACACTGGCTAACACTGCAAATGCCAATTCCCAAATGTTTTTGCCACTTGCCTTTTCTCCCTATTCTCCCTTTGTTACCACCTTCACAAACAAATCTTTATAACCTGGCAATAATGTCCACATTTCAGCATAGTCATTTGCCCAGATGTTTTCTTTAGTGGCATGTGGTAAATGAAAACCAAAGAGGCTTGCAAGGCACAAATACCCTTCTTTGAAGCTACCTTATCACCATCTTCTTCGCTGGTGTAACCTGCCCTCTACTCTCCCCACTATCAGCCCTATACTGCTGCTTGCACCACTCCCCACTTGGATGCCTGCTGTGCACAAACTTCCCACCAGTTCCCCTACTGCTGATAAGGCAATCTCTGTGATGGTGAAGGGTTAACTAGGCTCACTAAAAAAGGTCAAGCCCACTTGGTTGCCCCTGATCCGTGGTTTGGGGTCCTAGAGTGTTAGAACCTGGACCTGACTATTGTGTATGTACTACTGTGCCTGTATATAAAATAGGTGACAATAAAGAATGTGCATGTTTTTGCCTTTCCAGGAGTGCCAGCAAGCAGAGATTGCTAGGCTATGAGGTTCAGTGTGTGTTTTGCGGAGAAAGTCTTTGCAGAATGTGGCTATGTAGCGGGGTTCCAGAGTTACTGGATACCCCAAAAATGTAGCCGGAATCAGGTAAGATTCTCTGGTACATTGAAGCACAATGCTCCGGGCATAATCCTACCCGGAAAACGTTCTTGCAGCTCACCACCAGGAGTCCCTGCTTCAGTACATCCCAGAAAGGCAAAAGGGGCATAGGAGATAAAGGTATCCCCAGAACGGAACAGGGGTCTCTAATATAGAGGGGGATGCCCAGTTCATGCCCAAGTCACCCTGAACCAGGTATAGGGGTTCAGGGGTGCTCCAGCTATAAGATAAAGCTGCAAGGTTTATTTTGTATAAAAATGTAAAGTCAGGTCTTTGCAGTGTGGCAGGGATATGGCTTGTAAGAATAGCAAGTAGGAATTCTTATTCTATCCCTGACACCAAAGAAGGACATAGACATTTTTAGCAAGACACAGTATCCAAGTATATTTTATTAAATGGGTATGTTTAAAATGTATAATGCTTTGTGCACTGTATATGAGCTGGGGATTTCTAAGTCCATGGTTCCGAGAGACCAGCTGGCTACCAAGTTGGTGCCACTAAGTCTGCCCGGGTCTGGGACTTGAAAGCCCCAGAGATGCCAAGGTGTTAGGGCGGGTGAGTTCCGGAGTTATCCTTGAGTACCCATGTCCTGGCATGAATGAGGGCTATCAAGCGACCATTTGCCCGGCCCCAAACTTTGAGGAGTCTTGCTCGGTGGGGGTTCAATATGTTAAGAGGCAGAGGTGCCAGGTTGGCGCATGCCCATATGCAGAATTGAAAACCGTGTCCACTTAGCTTCAGGATACCAGCAAAACACTGATAGGCAGGTGGCAAAATTCCCACGCTCTGATTGTTTGAGGTATTCTGTGAATGGGACTGAAATCCTATAAGAAACATAGCAGCCAATCAGCTCAGGAGATTCTAAGCGCAAAGACAGCAGCGGCAGATTTTAACTGACCAAAAGATGCTCTGTGAGAAATAGAAGTGAGCCGGCTTCAGAAATTTCAAGACAAGAAGTGTTCTAAGTCCCACTTTTCGGGGCTAAGTTCTGAAATGAGAACGTCGCGGCTTGAAGTGCAAGCCGAAAAGAGTACCAGGACGTTTGGTACTCGCTCCCAGTCAAGGGATTTCTGCACTTCCAGAGTGGAAAGAGCGGTGGCGTCATGAACTGCATGCTGATTTCAGTTCCAGGACATTTCGGGCTTAGTCTCGGTCATCTAAAGGACTTGTAAAGACTTTGTTTCCTGTGCTATTTAAACATGGAAAGGTTAGTTTTGTAGCCCAGACCCCCAGTGAGTGTGTTTTACTCTGTATAATTGTAATCCACTGTGTGTACGTCTGTTTCAATGGAATAAATGACAATTTGTTTTACTTCTTGGTTTTGTTCAATGAATGATCCCAGTATAAAGGTATCAATTTCCTGGTCTCCCGTGACAATCCCCACCAACAGCCACCTGTACTTGGGCCTGCCCCCATCCACTTGTACCCACCAGAACTGCGGACGGCTGATTAGGGACCCATGCTGCTCCCCCGTTGGGGATACCAACCCTGCTGCTGGGTCATTAAAGCTCGGATAGCTGTGCATACCTATGATAACCCCATTGTGATCCCCAAACCTCCCCTCTATGCTCCCACTTTTCCCTGTACCTGAAGCTTGCAAGCCGGGTACATTCCCAGCCGCCACTAGTTCAACCATCCTGCTTTCCTCAACCGACCGTTAGGCAGCTCCGCTTTCATTCGCTTGCTGGGCTCTACTGCCACGGCCTTACTGCATTCTTCTGATGCTTGTGCTGCTACTCTAATCACCCTGGCCCGTGCTGTAGTGTCGTCCTCTCCACTGAAAGCCTCGGTGGGAGACCAAAAGTCTGTCCCGCCCGTACCTGCTTTTGGATCCTTCCGCTTCATGTTTACGAAACATTGCAATATTTGCGTATTTTTCTTTACAAAAAAAAAGTTTTCAAAGCACAGTTGGAGAAATATTCACAACTGGGTTCATCTGACCCGAGGTCACTGCCATGGTAATGTATTTGCCTGCAATTGAACACTACTTTCAGCAAGTGGGAACATTCGTGAAAAGTCAACGAAAATGAAAAATATAAGAGACATTTGTGAGAAATAGAAATTGCTTAGCACATTTGAAAAACCATTGCACATCAATACTGACAATGTCAAATTGTTTTTTAATATACAGAAATACATGCAAACATACGTAAGCCGACTGGTTACTTGGTTAAAGCACCTGGAATTTTTTGTATTTTTGTGAGGCCATACAGTATAAGAAACTGCTTTAATCCTTGAAGAAGATTTGATAAAATAATTAGTATACTTAAGTTTTGAATTATTATGGACCACTTTGCATGGAACTTGTGAACAGAAAAATTAAAGCCTCCTGAATTATTTAGAAGCTTCAGAAGTTTTGAAGCAATTAAACTTCTTAAAACATTGATATAAAATGATGGCAGCTAATACACTTCATTTTAAATTCAAGTGTTGTAGTTTTTATTTACATTCTATAATAATGCAGTGTTTGCAATGAGTCTTTTGTGGTTTGTGTAAGACCCATTTAGGAATTCCAAACTGCACTAAAACACAGAATTTATACCCTTTTTTATGTTGCGAAATGTTAAAACTCAGAGTTTAATACTCAAGATGTTCCCTTACCAGGCAAATAGTAATAAACAAATATTCAGCATAAATTTGAATATTGTTTGCATAAAAGAAGCGTAGCATCATAAAACAGATAAATACATGTGGAATAAAACAGAAGTTAATAATTCACACCCCTTCATTCTCGTGACAAAGAAATAGTAAAGATAATCCATACTATCACTTTCCTGATTAAAGATATACAGTATCACTCCTCAAATATAGAACCATTCATTCCCATGCATTCATATTTGTCTAGCATTGTTGGAAAGTCATGCAATTCACTGAAAGCCTCTCCCACAGGATCTGAGATAAACATACCTTGACGTGGTATGTAGGCTTATGACGGTTTGGCCAAAGGGTTTAACTAAATAACCAAGTAAAGATTATTATTATTGAAGTATTTAAACTTTATACTTATTACTTTATGTTTTGTCAATTGGATGTAGCATTGGGCACCCCCTGTCTTTTGTTGTATACATTTGCCACGCCCAGTAGCACTCTTTTTGAAATAAATATATATTTATGATGTGGTGGGTGTTGGAGTTTGAGCTAGCTGGGAATGTGTGTTAAACATGTAACGGTCAGACCCCCACCCAATCTCATATTGGCCCCTGTGTCTGTAATCTGCTCCCAATTACATGTATATGTGTTGTGGTGCACCTGCTGGCAACAGGACTCCTGAGTCTCCCGCGGGTTGGTAATGGGGAATATCACCATGGCAGGCATCTAAGGTAGTGTTCTGAGTCCTACTCACATTTGGTACAGAGCCTCCATCCCATCAGGATCCCTACGGCAGCAGGGAGGAGTATCTGACAGGGAACTCCTTGGTGCATATTTCTGGGGAATAACTCCAGACTCACTCAGGAAGGATCTCTTGAACCAGGGCATCTTTAATAGCATGTTACGTGGCATACTGCCCATCATAGCGGTTCTTACTTAGCCGCTCATTTCGTTGATGTACTCCATGCGGAAGGTTCCTCCTCTCTTAATTGAGTTGCTCTCCACCTCTCCCCTAAGGGAGACCACAAGCTGTGCCAGGTCCCTGGACACAGTGTGTAATCAGCTTTCACTTGACTCTCTGACAGACAGACTTGAACTGCTGCAGACACTTCACTCAGGATGAATCATCACACATGACTTAGACAGACTAACTTTAGGCAGTGCTGTGTCTTATATAGACTCCAGAAAGACCCACCTCTATGTCACTAACAGTGGACACAAAGCATGCTGTCACTTCCATTGCTACATATGACACTTCACCAGGGATTGAGGGCAAACCTCCATGATAGTTACTGGCAACCCTGCCTTCTTACCAGGATTACTGCTAGCATGAGAGAGATCTGTACACCAATTTTACACATGGCTACAAACATATTGGGGCCTATTCTAGTAGCCTCGATAACCCACTAATAATAGCCCTCTATAACCCACTAATCAAGGCTTTTGAGCTGTCATCACACAAAAAAAATCTCGTAGCTATTCAGAAATCTTTGATAAGTGCATGGCAAAAGGAGTGGCTCAGTGAGGTAAGACACTGACTGAATCAGGGGAGCTTGGTTCAATTCCCGGTGTCTGCTCCTTGAGACCTTGGGCAAGTCACTTTATCTCCCTGTGCCTCTAGGCACCAAAAAAATAGATTGTAAGCTCCACAGGGCAGGGACATGTGCCTGCAAAATGTCTCTGTAAAGTGCTACAAAAAAACTAGCAGCGCTATACAAGAACATGCTTATATTATTATTATTTAATCGCCATTTTTGGCTCTCACCCAAACACGCCATGCAGTTTACAGCAATAAGCACCAAATTGCAATTTTTTGAAAAACCGTGACATTCTAGTAGCCTTGATAATCTCATCGGGGCTTTAGAATTGCGATTTATCCCAAATTCTTCACGCCAGAAAAAGTTGGTGAGAAGCTGGTGAGAAGCTGGTGAGAAGGGCTGCGAGAAAGGGACATAGAAAAAAATGCAGTTTTCTTGCATTGGATTTATGCCAGGGTTCTCCGGAACTGATGCACATTAATACCAGCACCGGAGACCCCCGGCATCAATCGATGCAGGAAAAATGCATTTACAGGCAGCTTTATTACCTTAGCGGATAAATGCTAAGGCAATGAAGGGGTTACCAGTGCCATGTTTATTGTGGGTACCGGGGGTTGGTAAAGGTGGTATTTGGCCCTTGGTGGGTGTTAAGGCCTTGCGGGGGGGGGGGTTGCCGGATGAGTTATCCACTTCATTACCTCTTAGCGGTTAATATTGCTATGGTAATGAAGGGGTTAACATCTCCCACTACCCACCCGATAGGTAAAAAATCACCACCAAGGGCCAAATGCCACCTTCACCTATCCTCGCTACATACAATAAACATTCAAAAACACAGCAACCCTACTATCCACCTCCTCTACCCCCAACAACCCCCCAACACATACAGTACAGTAATGGGCAAAATTACTATTATCCAGATATGGATAATAGCTTATTTGTGCATTCAAAATCAAACATGAGCCAGCCAGCATAACTAAAGTAAATAAAACTTCTACTTACCCCTGGAATGATGAAAGTCATCCTCATCACCATCCTCCACGTCCATGTCCTCCGATGGCAGCAAGAGTACAATAAAAAATACAATCTAATGGCCCCTAACCCCTTAATTACCTTAGCGATTAGTAACCGCTATAGTAATTAAAGGGTTAACCCCAGTTTCCCGCTACCCACCCAGGAGGCTTAACCACTATTCCCACCCTCTACCCATTGATTGGCACAGTAGTACATCATACCCATATAATATGGGCATTATAAGCCACCATAACATTCAAAGGGCAATCTAAAAAAAAATATACAACAATCAAAGAAATACACAAGCACCTAAACACCACAAGAATAAAACAACTAAAAAGCCGAAACTACACATCAATAAAATTAATCTAACAGCAAAAGAATAAAAAAATATGTTATCCCAAAACACAAGAATACATTTAAATAAACACCTAACCAACAGAACAATACAAGAAATTAAACTGTTAACCAACAAAACAACTAAATAAATTAAACAACTAACCAACAAAACAATTAAATAAATGTAACCCCTAACCAATCCTAAATTGTAAAAAACAAAAAGCCCTACAAATACATAACAATTTATTCAAAACAATAAATAGAAATAGAAAAAATAACAATCCATTCAAATCAAGCATTTGCCAAAAAATGCATTGTCTGTCACTGTATTTATCTGTACCCTAAAGGGGCACAGATAAATACATTGGCAGTCAATGGGCAAGCAAAAACATAAAAAGAAAAAAAATACAATAAAAAAAACTGAAAAATGAAAATGACATAATTCAATATTTTTCTTACCTTTAGAAGTCTATACCCTCCAAATCCCGGCGTATCAGGGAGCTCTCGACCCACGACGTCATGCTCTGCAATCCGCTGCCATCCTCCCCGATGATCAGCAACAGGTTAAAAAATCGTCTTTCTTCCATTTTCTTTCATCTTTTTCCACCTTCTGTAATTATTTTTCCATCTTCTTTCTTTGTAATCCAAACCCCGTTTTAAATCAAAAACAGATGTTGACTCTTCAGCATCTACAGATAAAATGAGATGGAACAGGCCTAAAATATATATATATGGCCCCCATCTTGGGTTGTTATATTCGATTAAGGCAACTTTCAAAGGGAAATATATAGATCGGGACCAAGAGATTGAATAATAGACTTTTCCGAGCCAGTCACTCCTATCTACCAGCACTCGGTTATCAGCTCCAACCTGAGAGCCTGTCTCAAAATCAATACTATTACCAGTACGGGCCAACCATCACGGAAAACCAGTTGAACCTCACAGAGGACCGAAACGTTGGCTGCCCTGTGTTCACAATACATCTTTTTTGATTATACCTGCGGTGTGCTGTCTTCTTTGTCATCAGGATCCCCCTGGTTACAGTGTGCATATATTATATATAGTGTGAGAGAACAGATGGCACACAAATACAGATGTAAGCAGGTGCTAGTCCCATAAGCAAGGTATAATACAAGGCTCTTTACCAGGCGGACAAGGAGATCCAGGAAATTAAAGGAACACAAAGTAAGGAAGAGGCAGCACACTTGGTAATATCAAAAGTTGTATTCAAAAGCAGGCACAGTCACCGAAGTTTCGGTCCTAAGGACAGGACCTTTATCAAGGGAGTGCTCACGACGCAGTGACTCCCACCACCTATAAATACCAACCCCCATCTCCTTTTGAGGCTGCATTGGGCTCAGATAAAGCTTCCGATATCTATAATGATCTTATAAAATTGAAAAAAAGAGAGGTGGACGGGGTGCATGCATGGGGTTACTCTGTCACATTATCACAGGGAAAAGCTGATCCCCAGAGGGTTCCGTATAAAAAATCAACCCATTATTGGTCGGACTGACACCGAGTTTTGTAGAAAGTGGGTAGGAATCCTCAATAAGTGCTCCTATGACCTGATGATCCTTGTAATTGAGCAGTCCAGCAAAGAGATCATACGTATCAAAAAAGAGATACAGATGATCAATGATAGGCATGGTGACACACTTGCCTCAGATACCTCCACAGACTGGATTGACAAGATACAGACTACCATTGATCTGCACCGTGAGAGTCTTACCAAGTATAAACTGGAAAAACGCAAACAGGTGACCAGTGACTACCAGGATAAGAGAATATAGATGCTTCTCGGCCTGCATGAACCAAGCACAGCAAGAGGTGGACAAAGGAGAACTTATTCACGCTCCAAAAGATCTCCCGGTTCCGGCGTCGGCTACAACACGAGCGATACAGACGTCTCGGACGCCCCAGAGGGAATACACTTGGAGCCTTTTTTAGTGCCTGGCACAGGGAGAGCACACAAACCACCCATCCCAGATTCCGACTTGGGCAAGCGGTCCGGCGAGGCGGCAGGAAGCTCAATGTACTTGGAAAGAGAAGCTAAGAAGGGGAGATGGCGTTCAAGGACAAGGAGGAGGTGATTTTCAATCGATCTAGCCACCCACTCTCCACTGCAGAGACCAATGTACTGCATAAGGGATTGTCATATTTCCCCACTACCACCCAAGACCCCTTTCTATGGGAAGTTGACATGTACAAATTGGATCGACAGCTACGACTCAAGGATTGTTTTCAATCTAGTACTAACCAGATGACCAATGCTGGCAACAAGTTCAAAGCCAAGAGTACTTTTGATCCGAGTGTAGTTAACCACAGTATCACCACCTTTATGGGACTCTTGGGCAATGACACTAGGAAACAAGTCAAGACTCAAAAAAATTGTTTCTCGAACCTTACATTAGCAGAAAAAGAAGCTATTAAGTCTTTGAAGTCCAATGATGACATCATCATCAAACCGGCCGACAAGGGTGGTGGCATCGTCGTCATGAATTACATTAATTACAGGGCTGAGATTGAGAGGCAACTCATGGATACCAACTATTATAAAAAACTACAAAAGGATCCCACACCGGTCTATAAGAAAGAAACAGATTCCATCATCAGACTTGGAGAGAACAATTCTTGGATCTCTGAAGAAACTGGCTCCTTTCTGTCCCAGGACTACCCCCTGGTTCCAGTGATTTATGTACTACCTAAAGTACATAAATCTATTATAAATCCGCCAGGCAGACCAATCATTGCAGCAAGGGGATCTCTCTGTCATCCACTTTCTCAATTCATGGACTTTCTTTTACAACCAATGGTCATGAATATGACATCATTTGTCAAGGATACGATGGCCTTTATCAACAAACTGGGCACTATTGCTTTTGATATCACCAATATCCCACATGGTGAGGGACTGGAGGCAATCCGAGAAAACCTCTCTAATCACTCTGATCATGACGGGCCACCCACTGAATTTATTCTGCTTTTGATTGAATTTATTTTACATTAAAATTTCTTCAGGTTTGAACATGATTTTTACCTCCAACTCACAGGAACAGCCATGGGTTCTAATATGGCACCCGCTTATGCCAATCTTTTTATGGACAGCTATGAACAATTACATCTGTTGAATGATGCACTTTTTGCTAGCAATATTGTCCATTACACCCGCTACATCAACGACATTTTCTTGATATGGGGAGGAAAGGAGGACGAACTATTACAATTCATCTCGTACCTCAACACGATCCCGTCCACAATACGCTTTACGGCGAATTACAGCATGGATAGGATCCCATTCCTTGACAAGTTGTGTATAAAAGAGGTGGATTACCTGCTACAGATTTTTCAGAAACCTACCAATAAAAACACTCTGCTCTGTGCAACGAGCCATCACCCTGAGTCTCTCAAACGGGGTCTCCCTTACTCCCAGATGCTGAGGGTTAAGCATATCAAAGCTACCCCAAGCTAGTTGAGGGTGCATCATGTAAAATGGCTAATAGGTTTCTCGACAGGGGATACTCAAGAACAGAAGTAGATGTGGCTCTTACCAAAGCCTGGGCTGTGGATAGGAAATCTCTCCTTACACCGCACGCAGCTAAGATGGAGGCCAGATGTATTAACATTAGTAGCACCTACACAACCTGGATCTCCTGGTCTGCCTGGTAAGAAGCCTTGCATTATATATATATATATATATATATATATATATATATATATATATATATATATATATATATATATATATATATATATATATATACAATTAAACAAACAAAAAGACTGCGCCCCTCAGGTGTCTGTCTCAACTACCATGATATTAGTAAGTGATAATGAACTCCTAAAAATAGGTCATTAAATCGATCTCAGTAGTAGTGATCTGGATATATGAATAATACACAAATATAATTGAATATATATATATATTAAAAAAAATTGAAAAGAAATAATAAAAAAATGCAATTAAATAAATAAACAGTGTGATCTAATGACTTAATGTCCATAGTATTGAATGAATAAAAATATGCGGACAACCAAAACACAATAAAGGGAAAATAAAAATTTAAATCTATAAAAAAACATAAAAAAGAAATAGTCCTGTTGAAATACACAAGAATAATGATGATGGCCCACTAAACTTGATACTGGCAGCTTTCTGTAAAGAGCCAACGACCTCCCAGTAGATCTACAAAACGAGAAGAAAGAAAGCGCCCGATCCTAGTGTAATATGAAAAATACACATTTAATAATCTAGTCTAGAGTCCAACAAATTTAAACTCACAAACAAATGTGAAAAACAAGCATGTAATGTGTATACTGTACTCATTCGCCAACCGCCGGATGACCCCGCTCTGCTCACACGCCTCTTATCCCTCGTGGAGTCCCAGCACCTCTGAACCACCGTCCAGCAGGGGCCTCAGAGATTGCACAACCTCTCCCAATGTGACCCAGAAGTACACCGCTTAACACAGCAACTCCGGATGGGAGGAAATGGTATTGGGACCTTAGGGGGGGGTAATGGGGGGGGGGATAGTTCGCCGATGTGTAGCAGTGTCACAGAGTCCAAGCAGGATCAAAGGTACTGTATGGATAAATGTGGTAACAATGTCCCATACAACCAATACATGAGGATGCGTAGAAATTGCATCGACGAAGTAGTTTTGGAGAACAGTGTGAGACACTAAAATCACGTTTTATTCAATAAAATTATAAAAAATAAGTTTTGGACACGGCATTTGAAAAAGCAAAAGCTTTGGACAGAAAAGATTTAATCAAACCCAGTATTAGACAAACAAATTCAAATAATAATTTTGACACTGCATTTTTGACAACCTTTAATAAAGAAGCAAGTAATATCAGTAAAATAATTCGCAAACATTGGCATATTCTGCGCAATGATCCTGTATTAAAAAATGAAATCTATCTATTATATATCATAAAAAATGAAAATTTATCAGTGTCGCTTCGCATAGAAAGAGGGAGAGACAGAAACAAACAACAAGCCTGCAAGAAAAGATAAAGACCCTAGAGGAGGCACATAAAGTAGACCATAGTATAGCCAGGGAGACTGAATTGCGGGACCTCAGAGGGAAACTAAATTTACTACTTACGGATAAAGCTGAGAAGGCCATAGCATGGACAAAACAAAAATTCTACGAGAAGGCCAATAAGGCCGACACAATGCTGGCCACAAGATTAAGGAAGGATAGAATTCAATCTAGAATACATAGCATCAGAAGAAAAGACGGAGTGTGCACAACAAACCCACAGACAATAGCTAATGAATTCACCACATATTACAAAGAGCTATACAATGGAGACAAAGTAGAAAAAGGGAACTCCACCATGAAAAAACAGAGAGCATTTCTCAGAAAAATAAACTTGCCTAAACTCACAGAACAGGATATAACAAAACTATCCCAGCCAATTACGTCGACAGAGGTATTAGATACAATAAAGGGGTTGAAGAACTCCAAGGCCCCGGGACCAGATGGCCTATCCAACATTTACTATAAAAAATTAGCCCACATATTAGTTCCCCAACTACTAAAGATATTTAACAAAGCTCTTGAGGGAGAGCAGTTTCCTCAAACGATGCTGGAATCAAAAATAATATTAATACATAAAGAGGGAAAAGACCCCACCCAATGCAAAAGCTACAGACCGATATCCTTGATCAATAACGATCTCAAAATATTTTCCAAAATATTAGCCACAAGATTGAATACGTATCTTCCGCAACTGATAGACGCAGACCAGGCAGGATTCATACGAGGTCGTCAGGCAGTGGATAACACACGAAGAACAATTGACTTAATCCAGATAGCCAAACACAATAAAACGCCTTCGATGCTACTATCTTTAGACGCGGAGAAGGCTTTTGATCGTGTTGACTGGGGATATATGTTTGAGACACTTCGAGCATTTGGGGTAAAAGGCAAATTTATGAATGCTGTTACATCACTATACGGCACACCCACAGCTAAAGTATCCTATATTAATATGCAGTCTGAGACAATCCACATAAGGAATGGCACAAGACAAGGATGCCCGCTGTCGCCCCTATTGTTCGCATTGGCGATAGAACCGCTAGCAGCCCAAATCAGGGCAAACCCAGATATCGGGGGGATTAAGGTCAAACAAAAAGAATACAAACTGGCATTGTTTGCCGATGACATATTGTTAACCATTTCAAAACCCTTCACCTCACTCCCAAACTTATTTAGTAACTTGTCAGAGTTCCAGAAACTATCGGGATTTAAAATAAACAACGAAAAATCCGAAGCCCTAAATATAAACCTCCCTCAGGAACAACTAAAGCTAATAAAAATAAACTTTGATTTCGCTTGGAAGACACAGGCCATAAAGTACTTGGGAATATGGTTGACTAACTCACCCGACACTATATACGAGACCAACTACCCATCACTAATAAAAACGCTGAAAAAAGAATTAGAAGAATGGTCCAGATATCATATATCATGGTTGGGTAGAATAAATGCCATAAAAATGAACTTACTGCCAAGAATATTGTACCTTTTCCACACACTTCCAGTACAGGTCAGAGCCAGGGACATGCATGAGCTGCAGAAAGCTATCACAAAATTTATATGGAATAACAAAAAAGCGAGAATACAGCTGCCCACATTATATAGATCCAAACAGTCAGGAGGGCTAGCTTTGCCACACTTGTGGCAATATTACCAAGCGGCGCATGTAGGCCAACTGGTTCACTGGCATGCACACAAACAGAGGAAAAAGTGGGTGGAAATTGAGTCCGATGTGATATCTGGGTCATCCATAGAAATGATACTGTGGTTAACAAAAAAAGAAAGACCAGCTCTGAGGGTGCCCCTGGAATCGATCACGCACTCGCTAACCATGTGGGATTCATTGAAACTTAAACACGGGCTAACCACCTACAAATCTCAGATGGCACCACTATTTGAAAATATTAGCTTTACCCCGGGCACGGAACCAACAGCGTTTAAAGACTGGAGCAAGGCAGATATCATAAGGGTAAAAGATCTATGGGCAAACAACGCTATAAAGACGTTTGAGGTAGTAAAGAGAGACTATGGCCTCCCTGACTCGGCCTTTTTTAGGTATCTCCAATTGAGAGATCACATACAGAGGTCAGGTCCGTATAGCGACTTCACAACATTTGAGGATTTGTGCCTCATGGGGGAGGACAAAAAGGGCCTAATCTCTAAAGTATACAGCATACTTGCAGAAGGCAAACAGGAATTGGGGATACAGACCAAATGGAGGACGAGGTGGGAAGAAGAGCTGGGAGAACTAGATCAAGAGCAGTGGGATAACATATTTGAAGGAATAGCAAAGAGCTCCACATGTGTATCAATAAAAGAAAATGCATATAAAATGCTCCACCAATGGTACTACACCCCACTACGACTGTCCAAATTTTTCAGCAACATGTCCCCAGTGTGTACAAGGGGGTGTGGCCAGCAGGGATCGTTTATACATATGTGGTGGACGTGCCCAAAGGTAACAAAGCTATGGAGGGCCACACATGATATGGCGCAGACAATTCTTGGGTATGACTTCCCCCTGGACCCCTGGAAGGTACTACTATGCAGGCCAATTGAAAACATAGAAAAAACTGATGACAAACTCCTGACACACATATACACAGCTGCCAGATGCGAAATAGCCAAAGCCTGGAAACAGGAACAGCAGCCGGCCATACACGCTGTAAAAGCAAGATTATGGAGGATCTGTCTTATGGAAAAACTGACGGGGATACAAAACGACACAGTACAGAAATACATAGATGTCTGGGAACCGTGGAGAACCTATATAGGAAATAGATATCTTTCAAGGGCTACTCTCCAGTCCTGAAAATCAAGAAACGGGTGAGGCAAAAACACACTAGCTAGGGAAATTATAAAAAAAAAAAAAAAATATATAAAAAAAAAAAAAAAAAAGAATCAAGAGCTTCGCTACTGAGACAACCTTGGTGTGATGGGAGTCGTAGTGGTGTGGATTGCAGTGGTGGGCCTGGAGGGTATCCAGTATCCAGTATCCAGTGTCGGATGCTCTACAAATGCATGGAGGTTAAGCTGGTATGACAACAAAAGAAATGAATATTATAAAAGCAATGACAATTCCTTCTTTTTCTTTTTCCCCTTTTAAGTCTTTTGAGTTAATTTTCTGTATTCATTACTTTAAACACTGTAATAACAGTGATGTCATTATTGTCTCCCCATTGAATGTGTTATCCATATGATACAACTGTATGTGACTCGCAAGTAACATGTTCCCCTTTTTGTGTTTTGTACCCCACTCCCACTTTTCTTAACAAAACAAAAAAAAAAACAAATAAAGAATAAGTTTACAAAAAAAAATGAAATCCCAGAGAATCCCAAAATAATCTTTAAAAAAGCAAAAAACTTGAAAAATATTATTGCTCCGAGTGCTTTAAAAAAAATAGATACTAAAAATAAAGGGTGGTTCCAGAAAAATGAGGGATTTTTTGGTTGCTCCACTTGCAAACTTGTGAATATAAGCAACCTGACAAAAAGAATTTTAGATCTAATAACCGAAAGGAAGACTTTAAAATTAAACAATATGAATTGTTATACTGATTGTGTCATTTATGTTTTAGAATGCCCATGCGGGTTACAGTATGTGGGAAAAACGAAAAGAGCTATTAAAACACGTATTAGAGAACATCTAAGTAACATTAGACAAGGTACAGTAGCGGCAGCTTTTATTTGAACACTTCCCGCACGGCAGGATGCGTGCTGGAAGCGTGGAGACGCGGCTTGTTGCGGCGCACTGTGACGTCACAGTCACGTGCGCGCCTGGCTTCCCCGGCTTCCCCGGGCTTCCCCGACACCCCTGGAGTTTAAAGTGAGGTAAGCAGGGGTGCGGGGAAGCAGAGGGGCAGAGCAGGAGCCGGGTTCGGGGTCGGGAAGGGGGGCTAAAATGCGCCCGAAGTGGAGGGGGGGTGCGTGTAGGAAACGCGGCGGCGTGCGGTCTTAACTGGCGGCAGCCGGAGTAGATCCCGGCATGCCGCCGGCATTTGTTCAAATAAAAGCTGCCGCTACTGTATACTAACACACAGTGTTTCCAAACATTTTACACATTTTCATAATTCAAGTACCAAAGGTTTGATATTCACCGCTATTGAAAATGTAACTCAACATTGGAGAGGCCGTAGTAGAGATATAGATTTAAGTAAACGGGAGATGTATTGGATCCACAGACTCAATACCCTCATACCAAACGGTCTAAATGCGGATTTTGAATTGGCACCATTCCTTAATTAACTTGGAGTCCATCACCATTACATATAGTGCCATCTCTTAAATATCTCTACTATGCCCTCTCCTTTTATATATTAAATGTGACCCTTTGATTACAAACTACCTCTTTTTTATTAAGTTTTGTATTAGTCTAGTTTCATAATTTACGTTGTGACTAATTGATATTTTCTCTCTCTCTCCCTCCAATACCGAGTGAATTGGCTGATATATCTCTCTTTGAAACATACTATCCAGTTTAGCTATTTTATAAAATGTGTTTGTGTTTTTCTAAACTATGTCAATCAATATTCAGTGCGCCGCTTATTTGACCACAGTGTTATGTACCCTCAATGGAGAGAACCTGTGTGAAATTTGTGATCCGGTTAATTAATTAAATAATTAAGTATACACACTATTTATAGAGTGTACCCACTAGGGGTGTGATTATTCTCCTGAGGAAGCTGTCGTTAGTACAGCGAAACGCGTAGAGCCTCCAACACCTGTACAGCTGCTCCAGAATTGAAGGTGCTGAGTTTGCCGTGCCGTCTCGCTGTTCGCTTCTTGCTTTGCTCAATCGGAAGCCGTCAGTCCCTGGCCGGACGTGATGTCAGACGCCAACCACCGCGACCCGACTGGGGAAACTCTGAAGTGAACTGCAAGCCTACCATCTGCTCCGAATTAGAGGCACATTTCCTGAACAGGGATAACTCCCGTTACACTGCCAAAAACCTGATAAAGTGAAGGGTGACAGCTGTACCCGAGAGCCCCAGAAACAGAAAGGCTAAAGTGGGGAAAGAAAAGGAAACTTCCCTTAAACCTCCCAAGGTCATGAATATGGCACAGGCGTGGAAAAAGAAGAACACAGCCAAATGCATTTCCTGCAAAATTTATTAGAGGGGCAGCTTGAGCTCTGGACCATTTTCACCTTGCCCTTGATCCAGCGCAGCCCAACTGGAACCACCCTGCTTACCTCACCCTGGATTCAGCATGAGCCAACTGTAAGGAATCGGGGGACACGCGCCTTACAGCGGGTCCCCGTCACCCCGGCTCCCAGTACTGCCGCTCGTCCCAGGCCCCCTCCCCGTCAGCTCCTTACCCGCTCCGGCCGGACGCCACGCCGCTCCTCCGTGGCACACGCTGCCTCCGCCCACACGCTGCAGGGGCGCGCGCGGGAGTGTTACAGGGCGCGCGCACACACATCCTCTTCTACACTCCTCCTGCAGCCTTGGCTCCACCTCCCAGCAGCTGGAGGCTATTCCCACTTGGGAACACCACACCAGGCATCCTAACCTATTCCTGGGACCACTCAGTCAAGCCCCCGCTCCGCCTCTTGCTCCCATTGGTTCCCCGACATTTATAGTTCCTGTCTGCCCTCTCCTTCCTCGCTCTGCATAGTTTTCCTGTGGCTCTTGTTGTACGGAGGTCTGTGCCTGGCTCTCTTTTGTATTGCAGCTCTCGCTCCAGCCCCTGCCCTTGTTTGATACCCTTGGATTTGATCTCGGCTCTCATTAGACTTCGTGTACCTCGCTACTCCCTGGACTCGGCTTTGGACCTCACTATGCTGCTCTCTTCTGCCCCTGACTTATGGCTTTCGGATATTTACCCTCGGACCTCTTGCACCCCGGACGTGGCAAGTATCAGGCTAACCCTTTCTCACCAGGCCCGGCAATGCATCATACCACACTCCGGGCACGCCCTCACTGCTGTGGGTGTGTGTTATACCCTTAGCCACCTCAGTATTGGGGACTGGCCAGGTCTGCGGGCAGTCAAGCATTACATTATGCAGAGCCCACCAAATGCAGACCCCCCTGAGGTGGGCCAAGGTGTGTCCATGGATCACTGGCAATTCCTGAGCAATCAAGTCACAGCCGTGGCACAGCAACTTTCAAACCTTTGCCTGCGGGACCCACCTGCTGATGGGCGACGCTCTCGCTTGGGCTTCGCCTCTCTGGGAACACGGATCTGAGATAACGCAGGATTACCCCAGATTTTGGCGAGAGTTCCAGCAGGTCTTTGATACCCCATCGCATAGGGAAACTGACGCTTCTTCCTTGTTTCATCTCTCCCAGGGTCACAGGTCGGCTGCAAGATATGTGGTGGAGTTCCGCACAAGTCTCGCTGTGGAGACTCGGAATGATGAAGCCCATTCCGCGGCATACTGGCAGGGATAGTCTGAATCCCTCAAGGACGATCTTACAGCTCACGCTCGTCCCTCATCTTTAGAGGATCTCATTACCTTCAGCATCCGGATGGACCAGCGCATTCAAGAGAGACACCAGGAGCGCCAGCGTCCCCGATTTATGCTGCCCACACCTGCTTCTCCTAGGTCTCCTCCCTTGGCCTTTCCAGCATTGGACGCTCCTGAACCGATGCAGATCGGTAGTCAACTTCTCCGGACCGCTGATAGAACACACCACCAAAATGAGGGCCTCTGCTTCTACTGTGGTTCCCCGGACCACCAAGTACGTCACTGCCGCCTGAGATCAGGAAATGAGAACGCCCAGTAAAGGTTGAGGGGCTTATACTGGGTACTATCTCTCCTTGCCCCTCTCCTCCCAAAGAGCTCCTAAAGAGAATTATTTTGCCTATAACCCTCGAGGGTCCCAATGTCTGGGTAGCGGGGGCAGCATTCATCAACTCCGGGTCTGGTGGCAACTTCCTGGATCACGACTATGCCTATAATAACCAAATTCCGTTAGTCAAGAAGAAGTCACCCATCGGCCTTGAGGCCATTGACGGCCGAACTCTCCAACCAGCGTTCATTATATGGGAATCTGTTCCCCTCACACTCACCACCACGGACGGTCACACAGAGGTCATCATCTTCGATGTCTTCCACTCACCTACAATCCAGGTCATTTTGGGATTGCCGTGGCTCCAGCTTCACAACGCGAGTGTCGATTGGACGGACGAATTGCCGATTCATTGGGGTCCTACCATGAAGGAGGCTGTCATACCCCCCGTTACCGTGTCTTGCAGGCAGCGTGCTGTTTCTTCTGGCAGGCTTCAAGACATCTGTCACTATGGTCAGTCCCACAACTTGTGAGACTCAGGAAAAATCTCCCTTCCTGTCTCAAAGGGAGTTTTTTCTAAGGAACCTAATCAGCCAGGTGGTGTTGGTTAATTGACTACCAGCAGTTAACCACCACACTGCTGGATTAGAGGCACATTTCCTGAACAGGGATAACTCCCGTTACACTGCCAAAAACCTGATAAAGTGAAGGGTGACAGCTGTACCCGAGAGCCCCAGAAACAGAAAGGCTAAAGTGGGGAAAGAAAAGGAAACTTCCCTTAAACCTCCCAAGGTCATGAATATGGCACAGGCGTGGAAAAAGAAGAACACAGCCAAATGCATTTCCTGCAAAATTTATTAGAGGGGCAGCTTGAGCTCTGGACCATTTTCACCTTGCCCTTGATCCAGCGCAGCCCAACTGGAACCACCCTGCTTACCTCACCCTGGATTCAGCATGAGCCAACTGTAAGGAATCGGGGGACACGCGCCTTACAGCGGGTCCCCGTCACCCCGGCTCCCAGTACTGCCGCTCGTCCCAGGCCCCCTCCCCGTCAGCTCCTTACCCGCTCCGGCCGGACGCCACGCCGCTCCTCCGTGGCACACGCTGCCTCCGCCCACACGCTGCAGGGGCGCGCGCGGGAGTGTTACAGGGCGCGCGCACACACATCCTCTTCTACACTCCTCCTGCAGCCTTGGCTCCACCTCCCAGCAGTTGGAGGCTATTCCCACTAGGGAACGCCACACCAGGCATCCTAACCTATTCCTGGGACCACTCAGTCAAGCCCCCGCTCCGCCTCTTGCTCCCATTGGTTCCCCGACATTTATAGTTCCTGTCTGCCCTCTCCTTCCTCGCTCTGCATAGTTTTCCTGTGGCTCTTGTTGTACGGAGGTCTGTGCCTGGCTCTCTTTTGTATTGCAGCTCTCGCTCCAGCCCCTGCCCTTGTTTCATACCCTTGGATTTGATCTCGGCTCTCATTAGACTTCGTGTACCTCGCTACTCCCTGGACTCAGCTTTGGACCTCACTATGCTGCTCTCTTCTGCCCCTGACTTATGGCTTTCGGATATTTACCCTCGGACCTCTTGCACCCCGGACGTGGCAAGTATCAGGCTAACCCTTTCTCACCAGGCCCGGCAATGCATCATACCACACTCCGGGCACGCCCTCACTGCTGTGGGTGTGTGTTATACCCTTAGCCACCTCAGTATTGGGGACTGGCCAGGTCTGCGGGCAGTCAAGCATTACATTATGCAGAGCCCACCAAATGCAGACCCCCCTGAGGTGGGCCAAGGTGTGTCCATGGATCACTGGCAATTCCTGAGCAATCAAGTCACAGCCGTGGCACAGCAACTTTCAAACCTTTGCCTGCGGGACCCACCTGCTGATGGGCGACGCTCTCGCTTGGGCTTCGCCTCTCTGGGAACACGGATCTGAGATAACGCAGGATTACCCCAGATTTTGGCGAGAGTTCCAGCAGGTCTTTGATACCCCATCGCATAGGGAAACTGACGCTTCTTCCTTGTTTCATCTCTCCCAGGGTCACAGGTCGGCTGCAAGATATGTGGTGGAGTTCCGCACAAGTCTCGCTGTGGAGACTCGGAATGATGAAGCCCATTCCGCGGCATACTGGCAGGGATAGTCTGAATCCCTCAAGGACGATCTTACAGCTCACGCTCGTCCCTCATCTTTAGAGGATCTCATTACCTTCAGCATCCGGATGGACCAGCGCATTCAAGAGAGACACCAGGAGCGCCAGCGTCCCCGATTTATGCTGCCCACACCTGCTTCTCCTAGGTCTCCTCCCTTGGCCTTTCCAGCATTGGACGCTCCTGAACCGATGCAGATCGGTAGTCAACTTCTCCGGACCGCTGATAGAACACACCACCAAAATGAGGGCCTCTGCTTCTACTGTGGTTCCCCGGACCACCAAGTACGTCACTGCCGCCTGAGATCAGGAAATGAGAACGCCCAGTAAAGGTTGAGGGGCTTATACTGGGTACTATCTCTCCTTGCCCCTCTCCTCCCAAAGAGCTCCTAAAGAGAATTATTTTGCCTATAACCCTCGAGGGTCCCAATGTCTGGGTAGCGGGGGCAGCATTCATCAACTCCGGGTCTGGTGGCAACTTCCTGGATCACGACTATGCCTATAATAACCAAATTCCGTTAGTCAAGAAGAAGTCACCCATCGGCCTTGAGGCCATTGACGGCCGAACACTCCAACCAGCGTTCATTATATGGGAATCTGTTCCCCTCACACTCACCACCACGGACGGTCACACTGAGGTCATCATCTTCGATGTCTTCCACTCACCTACAATCCAGGTCATTTTGGGATTGCCGTAGCTCCAGCTTCACAACGCGAGTGTCGATTGGACGGACGAATTGCCGATTCAGTGGGGTCCTACCATGAAGGAGGCTGTCATACCCCCCGTTACCGTGGTCGCTGGCCTCGACACTTCGTTACCACCTCTCTCCACCCTTCCTGAAGTATACCGTGATTTTTTGGATGTCTTCAACAAGACCCAGGCTGAGGTCTAACCGCCTCATCGTTCGTATGACTGCCCCATAGAATTAATTCCTGGAGCCACACTCCCTAAGTCTAAATCATATCCCCTCTCCGTGCCCGAGACCGAGGCTATGACGACTTACATCCAGGAGAATCTCATGAGAGGTTATATTTGGAACTCCACTTCCCCGGCCGGGGTAGGGTTTTTCTTCGTGAAGAAGAAGGATGGCTCCTTAAGACCCTGTATCGACTTTCGTGAGCTTAACAAGATCACAGTTAAAAACCGGTACCCCCTTCCTCTAATTTCGGAACTCTTTGACTGGCTCTAAGGAGCCTCTGTATTCTCCAAACTTGACCTGAGAAGAGCTTACAATCTAATCCGTATACGCAAGTGTGACGAGTGGAAGACTGCATTCAACACAAGCACGGGCCATTATGAATATCTAATGATGCTGTTCTGCCTCTGCAATGCCCCAGCTGTCTTCCAAGAATTTATGAATGACATCTTCCGGGACATTTTGGGTAATTTCGTCATAGTATACCTAGACGACATCCTCATTTTCTCCAAAAACCTTGAGGAGCAAATTCATCACACCAGGGTGGTCCTCGCTCGGCTTCGTGCAAATAGCCTCTACGCGAAGATGGAGAAATGTCTCTTCCACCGATCATCCACAGCCTTCCTAGGCTATATAATTTCTGACAAAGGCTTCACCATGGATCCTGAGAAATTGAAGGCTGTTCTATATTGGCCGTTACCGAACTCCCTAAAAGCCATCCAGCGTTTCCTTGGGTTCTCAAACTACTATCAGAAATTCATCCGTAATTTTTCCACTATTGCTCTACCCATTACCGCTCTTACCAAGAACGGGGCTGACCCATTAGCATGGTCCTCTAATGCCATCAAAGCCTTCGAGTTTCTCAAAAGAGCGTTCATCTCCGCCCCCATCCTTCATCACCCGGACACATCTCTTCCCTTCACCTTGAAGTTGATGCTTCCGATGTTGAAGCCGGGGCAGTATTCTCACAAAGGTCCTCACCTCAAGAAAAACTCCATCCTTGTGGGTTCTTTTCAAGGAAATTCTCTTCGGCCGAGAGAAATTATGAGGTCGGGAATCGAGAACTCTTGGCAATCAAGTTAGCCTTGCAAGAATGGAGACACCTCCTCGAGGGTACCAAAGAGCGAGTGGCAATTCTCACCGATCACAAAAACTTATTGTACATTGAGGGGGCTTGTCGTCTGGGATCCCGTCAAGCATGTTGGGCACTTTTTTTCCCCGATTCAATTACATGATTTCATATATTCCGGGTACCAAGAATATCAAGGCTGATGCACTTTCTCGCCAGTTCTCTACTGAGGAAGGATCTAATGAATCTTCGGAGACCATTCTGCCTACAAAATACATAATTTCTGCCAATACTTTCAATATCCTGGATGAGATCAACAAAGCCCAGGCTCATATCCCTAGGAGATTAAAGGTGCCAGAAGGACGTCTGTACGCTGCTTCACATTTTCGCCACAAGATCCTGGAGTGGGGGCATTCTTCCAGATTAGCGGGCCATCCGGGCTTCAAAAGGACAGTGGATTTAATCAAACGGACCTTTTGGTGGCCTAGTATGAGCAAAGACATTTTTGATTTCACGAGAGCTTGTCCGGTGTGCGCTCAGAGCAAGTCCGCCCGACACAAACCATCTGGGCTTCTCCTGCCCCTTCCTATCCCTGAACGGCCTTGGAAACATATATCCAGGGACTTTATTGTGGAACTCCCACCTTCTAAAGGGATGAATATGATCCTCGTAGTAGTGGACAGATTTTCCAAGCACACGCACTTTGTACCCCTCAAGGGACTTCCCAATTCGGCTACCTTATTTTCTAAAGAGATTTTCAGGCTACACGGCATTCCACTCACCATTGTCTCGGACAGGGGCACACAATTCATTTCTAAGTTTTGGCGAGCTTTCTCTCAGAGACTTGGCATATAAATCCTCTTCTCCTCGGGTTATCACCCACAGACCAACGGCCAGACGGAGAGAATGAACCAGACCTTGGAGCAGTATGTTAGACGTTTTGTGTCAGAATCTCAAGACAACTGGGTAGATCTATTACCCTGGGCGGAGTTCGCGATTAATCCGCTGAGTAATGAATCCACGCAAGAGTCGCCTTTCTTCATTAATTATGGGTTCCACCCTAGCAGTCTTTCTCTCTCTTCCTTTCCATCTGGTGTACCGGCAGCAGATATCCAAGTTTCTAATTTACAAGTCTCCTGGAAAAGGATCCAAAAAACCTTGCAAGGGGCCGTCCAATAAAAAAAGGCCCAAGCAGATCGGCGACGTCAGGTGGCACCGGAGTATAAACCTGGAGACAGAGTCTGGCATTCCTCTAAAGATATCAAGCTTAAAACTCCTTCTCAGAAGCTGGCGCCCAGATTCTTGGGTCCCTTCAAGGTCCTCGAACGGATCAACCCGTAGCATATCGGCTTTCGCTACCTTCCACCATGAGGATACCCTCAGTGTTCCATGTTTCCCTCCTGAAACCCTTCTTCCAGAATGTACATTTTCCGGACCGTCCTCATAGACCCAACCCCATCGTGATACAGGGGCACCAAGAATTTGAAGTAAAGTCCATTCTCGATTCACGACTTTCCAGGGGCAAACTTCAATTCCTCGTTCATTGGAAGGGATATGGTCCGGAGGAACGTTCTTGGGTACCTTGTCATCACATTCACGCCCCAGCTCTACTTAAACAATTTCGTCGGAAATTTCCTCACAAACCTTGGGAGGATCATCCGGAGTCCAATGCTCAAGGGGGGGAGTATTGTAAGGGATCGGGGGACACGCGCCTTACAGCGAGTCCCCGTCACCCCAGATCCCAGTACTGCTGCTCATCCCAGGCCCTCTTCCGGTCAGCTTCTTACCCGCTCCGGTCGGACGCCACGCCGCTCCTCCGAGGCACATGCTGCATCCGCCCACACGGTGCAGGGGCGCGGGAGTATTACAGGGCACGCGCACACCCGTCCTCTTCTACACTCCTCCTGCAGCCTTGGCTCCACCTCCCAGCAGCTGGAGGCTATTCCCACTTGGGAACACCACACCAGGCATCCTAAACTATTCCTGGGACTGCTCAGTCAAGCCCCCGCTCCGCCTCTTGCTCCCATTTGTTCCCTGGCATTTATAGTTCCTGTCTGTCCTCTCCTTCCTCGCTCTGCATAGTTTTCCTGTGGCTCTTGTTGTATGGAGGTCTATGCCTGGCTCTCTTTTGTATTGCAGCTCTCGCTCAAGCCCCTGCCCTTGTTTGATACCCTTGGATTTGATCTCGGCTCTCATTAGACTTCGTGTACCTCGCTACTCCCTGGACTCGGCTTTGGACCTCACTACGCTGCTCTCTCCTGCCCCTGACCTACGGCTTTTGGATCTTTACCCTCGGGACTCTGGCACCCTGGACGCGGCAAGTATCAGGCTAACCCTTTCTCACCAGGCCCGGCAATGCATCATACCACATTCCGGGCATGCCCTCACTGCTGTGGGTGCGTGTTATACCCTTACCCAACTCAGTATTGGGGACTGGCCAGGTCTGCGGGCAGTCAAGCGTTACACCAACTCAACCCTTCTCACTTGATTCTGCACTGCAAACTGGAACACCCCTGCTCCCCTTGCACTTATTCCTGCACAGTCCAAATGGACCCCACCTCCTCTCCTTGCCCTGGTTCCAGCAAGACCAACCTGACCCCCCTGACAACCTCACCATGGATACAGCAGTGCCCAAGTCAGTCCTTCCAGTCCCAGCCCAGCTCACACCGGATCCATCTCGGGAAGACGTATGTTGGAACTATTTATTGGTTGTGAAACACCTATCACCAATGCAGCAATACAGGGACAGAATGCAAGCCAAGTTGGACCTGATTTTAGAGAGAACGGAGAAGAACATGGCTGGTCTCTATTCTATCCTTTGCCCAAAGCAGCAGGAGGGAGATAGACATCTGGAGGTGCCCTCACCATCCCCAGATGCACCTTTTCCAACCCTGGATGCACCTTACACACCCCCTGCACCCTCTCCAGCACCAAAGTCACCCTGCCCACACCATGTGTCTCCGTACTATACCCTGGTTTTAGAAACTATCCCAAATGAGGAAGAAAGTTTGACCACCAGATGGAGGGAGAAACCTGCATGAAAGCACCTAGCAGATGGCCATGTCTGCTTACCAAAGCAAAGGAAACAGATAGGAAAAAGCAGGCACCAGCAAAGCAGGAAAAAAAAAAAAAAAAAAACATCCAAAAAGCGTGTGCCCATTAAAAAATGATTTAATGGATTGCAGCAAGGGTTACAACAACAGTATGGGGTACAGGGCCCCCCCACCAATGCGTTTCGAGCGTAAGATCTTTTTCAAGGTTCCTTGAAAAAGAGCTTACGCTCGAAACGCGTTGGTGGGGGGGCCCTGTACCCCATAATGTTGTTGTAACCCTTGCTGCAATACATGAAATCATTTTGTAATGGGCACACGCTCTTTGGATGTTTTTTTTTTCCTGCTTTGCTGGTGTCTGCTTTTTCCTATCTGTTTCCTTTGCTAGCATGCTGAAAAATCGGAAGCACACCCCCTGCTGTGGATAATAGTCTGAACAATCTGGATCACTCATCTCATCAAGAGTGAGTTATTTCATTCAATTTTGTCTCCATACCGATATATTATGCTGGGTCACTATATTGTGAGGTCCCTTACTACAGTGAATGGAAACAAAAGAAAACAGCGCACAACGCCAAATAGTGAAGCAAATTCAACAATATATTATAGAATTTAAAAGGGGGTAATATATCTGCGTACATGAAAAAAGTTGGTAAAAGGCATGTAGTGTGTATCACACTGTTTACCACTCGGCAGCTGTTAGCTGTAGATTCAGGTGCTGCCCTTACTACAGTGCCTGTGGGGACCCTAGTCCACTAGTCGGTTTATCTTGGAGCTGTGAGTGTTATAAATGCCTGGGATTTAAATCATGTCCAACCACTGGGGAGTATACATGTGCAGGATTCTACAATCAAGTTTATTTTGAACCTATGGGTTGTCTATTGGAGCACCACACACCTACTACATTTTGTGCTTACCAAAGCACACTTGCGGCACCACCACAGAGACGAAGACAACCAATTATCCATGGAATTCCAGTATGTGACATGTCGCTTACCATTATACCAAAGGAACCTCTGGCCAGATATGTCAATAACTGCAGAGGACAACCAAGTCAATATGCCCTGCTACTTTTCAAGCACCATGTCAGTTTTGACCTGTATTGCCAGTGATGGCAACTTATAAACTATGATGTCTCGAGGGGGAAGAAGGTGATTCCCAGCAATTTGAGGAGAGCCATTCTGGATGAACTCAAGAAGCAATTCAAAATTGCCCCTCTACATTTCAAATCCATCAAAGACACCATTAATGCCCTATTGCAGCATCAGAGCATGGCATGGCATGGCATACCTGGAGTACTCGGGACAAAGAAGAGGACTACCTTTACTAAATAAATACAGTTCATCCAAAAATGTTTTTACCTTATAAATATAGTTTTACCAAACATGTTTTTAATTGGGTTCTATACTGTAGTTATTTTTTAATTCTTTAAATCATTCTTGTTTGCAGGTTTGGTGGGTACGTGTAGGAAAAACATCCAGCAATACTGTCAAATACTTTACTTTAATTCATGCTTTGACAGTATTTTCTTCTGTAACAAACAATCTCACAATTAATGTACATTTTTATTATTGTCTTATTCAACTGCAAATTCATAATGTTTGTGCAGGAAACACATCCATCAATACTGCTAGGTAATGTACAGTACTGTAATTCATGCATATACAGAAGTTTTATTTTCAACCAGGTTCCATAGATACATGCATGCACAGAAATTCAATGACAAGCATAAAGTATGCGTTTCAACCAGGTTCCATAGAGACACGCACGCACAGAAATTCAATGACAAGCATATGTGTTTCAACCAGTTTCTATAGAAACACGCATGCACAGAAATACAATGACATTCATATGTATTTCAACCAGGTTCCATAGATACATGCATGCGCAGAAATTCAATGATAAGCATACAATATGTGTTTCAACCAGTTTCCATAGAGACATGCATGTGCAGAAATGCAAAGGCACATATATCCGTTTCATCTAGGTTCCATAGAGACACGCATGCCCAGAAACCCATGTGTACTGCCCACACATGTAATGCATGCAGTAAACTACTACATTCATGCGCGATTATTCATATAGAATATTCTCTCTTTACAGGCGAAGATGTAAAAGATCAAGTCAGCCCGAAAAAGACTAAGAAAGTGGAAGATTGTACATTTGGAAGAAGAGTGAAGAAATGTGTATTATTGTATTCTTGATAAAGTCATAGGAAAAAGAAACTACAGTTCCAATGTCAGTACTCTAGAGGGTACAGTTTATGATCCATAAATGTCTTCTACAAGCATACTGTATATTACATGATTTATAACAGCTTTGAAACAAAAAAGTATTCGGATAAACATAAAGAATTTCATACAGTATGTGAAAGAAAGTAATATTTTGTACTCCCATGTTGAAGATAAAACCTTAATAATTGTACCCAGAGGGGATGCATGTGTAACCACAAAAGTGAAAAACACAGCCCCCCTCATGACTTAAAGGTGATGTCTCCTGGAGTTAGACTTTAAATAATTTGAAGAAATTCCTTTTGAACATCAATAATACATACACTTCGTATAGTACTCACGACGTGTTGTTTTAAAATCCGACAGTTGCGTGCTCCCAGCTTGTAGTCAGATGCAGGAAATGGAATCCCATGTGAAATGGTATCCCATGGGAAATGGTGTCCCATGGGAAATGGTGTCCCATGGGAAATGGTGTCCCATGGGAAAAGGTATCCCATGGGAAATGGTGTCCCATGTGAAATGGTGTCCCATGGGAAATGGTGTCCCATGGGAAATGGTATCCCCAGGTCCCTCTGCTTGTTTTCTGTTTTTAACATGTTGCTGAAGGCTAAATTAAGTGTTTTTCTATTTCAGGTGTTTAAAAGCCACAACACTAAAATGCCATTTTATGCACTCGCCTGCACGCGCGTTTTAAGGCGGTAGGGTTGGAAGAAATCCCGCGCCATGACATGAGTATTCTGAGGTATACACCGTGTGAAGTGTTTCAATAATGGCCACTGCATCTGTACATTGCATTTAGATTTTGAAGACACCATAGCACACTGGCGCCTACTATTATTTCTGACCGATATTGCAACCAACGCTAAAACTCCACTGTCACTCTATTTCACGATGTGTGACATTCACATATCAAACACAAGCAATCATTAAATGTGTGCGAGTCGTGGTGTTTGCATCTGGGAGGGAGGGTTTTTATCTGGGGGATATAGTTGTGTTTGTATTTGGAGGGGCAGTTTTGTTTTGGGGGGGGGGAGTTTGTGTTTATTGGGGGAGGGTTGTGTGGGCAGTATGGGAGGGGGAATTTTATGGGTGTTGGGGAATTGTGTGTTGCAGGGGATGAGGGGGAAGAAGTGTAAATAGGAGGCGATTGAGGTAGCGGGATTGAGTGAAGGGTAATTGAGTGACAGCGAAAGGGGGAGGAGAGAAATGGGGTATTAGAGGAAGGGGCAATGATATAGAGAGTAACATCTAAGGCTGCGGCCCACTAGCGCTGAGCGCGCTGGCGCTCAAAGCATGCGTGGCAGGTGTCCTGCGTCTGCTCATGTGCGGGGGAGGGGGGGCCGCATTGCTGAATATTGAGCGAGCGGGAAAGTATAAAAATTTTATGATGTAAAGTCTCTCCCAGCAATTGGCTCCGTATAGAGCACAAATAAACATTGAGTTAGAAAGACTCACGGTTAGCAGAGTGGTTGATGCCAAGCCTCATGGATCTTTGTTACACCGCCAACCCGTGAACTGCACCGACACACTTTATTCGAGCAAATACCCAGTATGTACCTGGCAGATACCTGGAATGCGCCGCTCCTCACCTCTGACAAGCCCCGTTGCGTTTGCCTTCCCAGCCTGGGTTCATGCCTGGCTGACGGGCGGCTGATCTGTTAAATGATAATGATTAGGATTTAATAGGCTGCAATGCTTCGCGTGTTTACCAGATGGCATAAATTCATGAATTGTAATGCAGTATATATATATATATACTGTGCAGTATTGCAGCCAGCGGGAATAAAATGCTTCAATCCCTGCCTGGAAAATACCTCAATGCACTCGGGCAGAAAACAGTCACAAACCTCAATACACCCGGGTATACCCGAATTCGTGGGACTAGCCGAGCTCGAATAAAGTGTGTCGCCAGTGTAGCAACGTGTCTGTCGCACAGGGCGGTCACCTGACCGGCGGTGATGACGTCCTCAGGGACAACAAAGCAGCAACCCTTTTTTTTAGTCACCATCAGATGCTATCTTTCCGTTTATCTTACGGCTGTGCGCTGTTTTTTGCCTCCTGTGGGAGGAGTGCCTCTGCTGTCTTCAACGGATCACACACCGGGTTGCTGCTTTGTTGTCCCTGAGGACGTCATCACCGCCGGTCAGGTGACTGCCCTGTGCGACGGACACATTGCTACACGGGTTGGCGTTGCAACAAGGATCCATGAGGCTCGGCATCAACCACTCTGCTAACCGTGAATCTCTCTAACTCAATGTTTATTTGTGCCTGTCAAGGATTGGACTTCGGCTGAAGTGGATCCCAATGGCAGGAACAGCAGGGAGCGAAGTAGGGGTCACAAGCAGAGATCAGAGGCAGGCGGCAGGTAGCAAAGTCAGGAAACAAGCAGTGGTCCGAGGCAGGCGGCAGTTAGCGAAGTCAGGAAACAAGCAGAGGTTGGCAACGAGGAAACTGGAACAGGATGATAGCAATAGCTAACACAGCAGTAAACACAGGAACCTTGCAGGAGCTAAGAACCAGTATAAACAGGCAAGGAGGAACAAGAAAGGGAGGTTTATATAGGCAGGCTGAGAGGTGGAGCACAGGTGCAGAGGTGTCAGGTATCAGGTTCTGGAATGTTCCTTAGTTTAGCAGCAGCAATCCCGTTGGACAAGTTTAGGTACTGCAGGCTAGAACAAGACATTGAGAGTGGCAGCAGTCCCGGTGGCCAAGCATGGGTACAGCAGGCTAGAGAATATGACATTACTCCCCCCTCCCAAGAGCGTTCTCCGGACGATCCTTGCTAGGCTTGTCTGGATATCGTCGGTGGAAAGCTTTGACTAGTCGCGGAGCATGTACAAAATCTTTGGGTTCCCAAGACCTCTCCTCTGGGCCATAGCCCCCCCAGTGAACCAGGTACTGTAGTTTCCCTCGGTGTAACCTGGAATCCAAAATTCTTTCCACAATGAATTCTTCTTTGTTATCCACGAGGACCGGTTCAGGGGGAGGAAGTCTCCGTCCAGGAAACGGGTTCTCACGGAACGGTTTCAGCAGAGAAGGGTGAAACACAGGGTGTATTTTGATGGTCTCAGGAAGCTCTAATCTGAAGGACACTGGATTTATTAGTGCTGAGATGCGAAATGGCCCGATGTATTTTTGGCCCAATTTAATGGTTAGAACCTTTAGACGTAGATTTTTTGTAGAAAGCCAGACTTTATCCCCGACTTGAAATTCTGGGGAGGGTCTGCGGTGTTGGTCTGCTGCTCTTTTGTACTTTACTTGAGTCTCACGAAGTGTCTCTTTGAGGGTCTCCTGGATGTCTCGCAGAGTCTCCAATTTCTCTGTAAATGCCGGAATGGGGCCCGAAGATGGAAAACAAGGAATAAAGGTTGGATGAAATCCATAATTTGAGAAAAAGGGACACTTCTGAGTCGATGAATGATGTGAGTTGTTGTATGAAAACTCAGCTAATGGTAGGAAATCAATCCAGTCATCCTGGAGATGACAAACAAAACATTGTAAGTATTGTTCCAAAGTCTGATTGGTCCTTTCTGTCTGGCCATTGGATTGTGGATGATAGCCAGACGATAAATTTAAACGAATTCCTAGAGAGGAACAGAAGGTCCTCCAAAATTTTGAAGTAAATTGTACCCCTCTATCGGATATGATCTCATCAGGAGCCCCGTGAAGCCGAAACACCTCTTTCACAATCAACTTGGCTGTCTGGTCTGCAGAAGGAAAATTCTGTGCTGCAATGAAGTGAGCCATCTTTGTAAGTCGATCCACCACTACCAGGATGGTATTATGTCCATTTGATCGTGGCAGGTCAACAATAAAATCCATTGATATGGACCCCCAAGGACGAGTTGGAACCGGAAGAGGCTGCAGTAAACCCACAGGTGATGCTCGAGGGGTCTTGGTCCTAGCACAAGTCTCACAGGAGAGGACATAGTCTTTAACATCTTGTGCTAATTTAGGCCACCAAAAAGAGCGAGACAACACTTCCTGTGTCTTGAGGACACCTGGGTGACCAGCGGGTCGGGAGTCGTGCATTAATTGGAGCACCTCTAATCTTACCTCCTTAGGGACGAACAGACGATCCTTACAGTTCCAGAGACCATCACATAGAAATAGTTCTGCTTCCGGAGGAGGGTTTTTAAGAAAAGTGTCATTTGAGTAGGCTCCCTTTATTCGTGTGAGTAGATCGGCAGAGAATGTGACGCCCAAAAAATTTCTTTTTGAAAGAATAGTTTCTTCTTGCTCTTTGTCTGAACTAGGATTCGGAAAGGACCGTGACAAGGTGTCGGCTTTCCCATTCTTGGAGCCAGGGCGGTATGAGATGTGGAACTGAAATCTTGCAAAGAAGAGAGCCCATCTGGCTTGTCGCGCAGATAGTCTCTTTGCGGATCGAATGAATTCTAAGTTCCTATGATCCGTAAAGACCGTAATTGGATGATTGGCCCCCTCCAGTAGATGTCTCCACTCAGAGAATGCAGCTTTTATAGCCAAGAGTTCTTTGTTTCCGATGTCATAATTTCGTTCAGCTGTTGACATTTTGTATGAATAAATGGCACATGGATGAAGGAGCATCTTGGGTCCAATTCTTTGTGACAGAATGGCACCAACAGCGGAGCCAGATGCATCCACTTCCAAGATGAATGGTAATTCTGGATTTGGATGGATAAGGATAGGGGCAGATGTGAAGAGTGACTTCAATTGTTCGAATGCCGCATCCGCTTTAGGAGACCATTTGAAGGGGAATTCTTTCCGTGTGAGTTGGGTGATTGGAGCAATAATGCCAGAGAAATTTTTAATAAAAGTCTATAGAAATTGGCAAAACCCAAAAATCTCTGAATGTCCTTTTCATTTCGAGGGATTGGCCATTCCACCACGGCTTGAATCTTGCCTGGGTCCATACTCAAACCCTCGGGAGAGATGATGTAACCGAGAAATTGCATGTTGGTCTTTTCAAATTCGCATTTTTCTAACTTGATGTACAATTTGTACTTACGGAGACGCTCAAGGACAATTCGGACATGTCTCTGATGATCCATGATGTTATCTGAGAAGACAAGGATGTCATCCAGGTATGCCACTACAAATTGGTCCAATAACTCTTGGAGGACATCATTAATTAAATGCTGGAAGGTAGCAGGGGCATTACAGAGTCCAAAAGGCATCACCAGATATTCATAGTGCCCATAACGGGTTCGGAAGGCTGTTTTCCATTCGTCACCGGGTCGAATGCGGACCAAATTTTACGCTCCTCTGAGATCTAATTTGGTAAAGATTTTGGCTGACCAAATTCTTTCCAACAGTTCAGGTATCAGAGGTAATGGGTACCTGTTCTTCACCGTAATCTTATTTAGTTCCCGATAGTCAATGCAGGGGCGTAGAGAACCGTCTTTCTTTCCCACGAAGAAGAGTGCAGCGCCTGCTGGAGAAGTAGAGGGTCGGATAAAACCCTTTGATAGGTTCTCCTGTAGGTAGTCATTGAGGACCTTCAATTCCGGTTCTGAGAGGGAATAGATTCTTCCAAACGGAATGGCAGCACCCAGTAATAATTCAATGGGACAGTCATAAGAGCGATGTGGGGGAAGCGTATCTGCGTTCTTCTTGTCACACACATCTAAAAACTCAGAGTAAGGAGCCAGCAGAAGATTTTCTTGAGATGAGGAAATCTTATGTATTCCTACACACTCTGGTATAGGAGTTTTAGGTAGACAGGCTAGCTGACAGTGCTCCGAGGGAAATGTGAGGGTCTTTGTCTTCCAGTCAATTAGTGGGTTATTGATCATGAGCCATGGAATTCCCAGAATCACTGGAAACAAAGGTGATGGAATGAGACCAAAAGAAATCTTCTCCTGGTGATTGGGCTCCATGATTAGTTTTAAGTTACTGGTTTCATGGGTAACAGGTCCAGAGCTCAAGGGAGAACCGTCAACGATGTCCATCCTTTCTGGCGATTCCTTGGCTACAAATGATACCGAATTGTTCTTGGCGAGTTCTATGTCCATAAAATTCCCTGCCGCCCCTGAGTCAACCATTACAGTGGTTGAAATATGATATGTTCCTTCCTCGATTATAATAGGAACCAGGAGGCTGAAGTGGATCCCAGTGGCAGGAACAGCAGAGAGCGAAGTAAGGGTCACATGCAGAGATCAGAGGCAGGCGGCAGGTAGCAAAGTCAGGAAACAAGCAGGTGTCCGAGGCAGGCGGCAGGTAGCAAAGTCAGGAAACAAGTAGGGGTCCGAGGCAGGCGGCAGGTAGCGAAGTCAGGAAACAAGCAGAGGTCGGCAACGAGGAAACTGGAACAGGATGATAGCAATAGCTAACACAGCAGTAAACACAGGAACCTTGCAGGAGCTAAGAACCAGTATAAACAGGCAAGGAGGAACAGGAAAGGGAGGTTTATATAGGCAGGCTGAGAGGTGGAGCACAGGTGCAGAGGTGTCAGGTATCAGGTTCTGGAATGTTCCTTAGATTAGCAGCAGCAATCCCGGTGGACAAGTTTAGGTATTGCAGGCTAGAACAAGACATTGAGAGTGGCAGCAGTCCCGGTGGCCAAGCATGGGTACAGCAGGCTAGAGAATATGACAGTGCCCTATACGGAGCCAATTGCTGGGAGAGACTTTACATCATAACACGAGAGTGCTGCCCTGACCTATCACGCTTACTTATTGCCAAACAATCCAGTGACTGTTTACCTCTAGAGCACCTGGTGGGTGAACGTTTGTTCTCCCGTTTCTCTATGCCAGATTACCATACAGGTTGCCCGAGGCTCTACACATGAAGGATACAGACACATGTATATATAAAGAATTAAGGAGATTCAAAAGAACTTATACATTGTTGATATATTATGCAATACTGTTCCTGATTTAGGAGATAGCGGATGGTGACTTTTTATTGATTTTTGATACTGTTCATTTGATACCCACTCTTTTTTGAGCTTTTTGTGTATATATATTTTTCTTAAATATATTTTTTATATATAATATTCACTCTGCACCAAATAAACTTTTTTTAGTCACCATCAGAAGCTATCTCTCCGTTTGTCTTACGGCTGTGCGCTGTTTTTTGCCTCCTGTGGGAGGAGTCCTTCTATTCCTTAATGGACATAGCAGTAAAAAAATATAATAGGTTAAAGGATAGTCATTTTAGTAATCTTGTGACAGTCGCTAGTTGTCCTCTCTATGATAACACCACTACCCTAGATTAATTATATACACCAGCACCAGATAGGTTAAAGTGTTCACGATGTCCATTTTAGGTGCACATATATAAAATGAGTGCCTATTAGTTAAAGGAAACGGGGGGGAGGGGTTAACAGCATTCAAGAAGATAAAATTAAAGGAATCTCCTAAACAAAAAACTATCATCATAAGAATGTGTGACAGGACTATGTAAGAGTAAAGATACAAAACTAATACAGCATAATTAAAGTGGTGTTCGGAACAGTAGGGGGAGTTCCAGGGACACATATTAAGGCAATGCCATTGGGTGCCCAGGTTTGGGTAACGCTGCCTTTATAAGTGGAGAGGCAGAACTGACTGTCTAATGGTGACTTGGGTCATTACATAGGAGAACACAGAATAACAGCTAGATGAGGGGCCATGAGTTGGTATTGGATCGTAAACAGGGGGTTCAGAAAATGGTGTGAACATGAAACCCTCGTTCAGTCCACTTAGGGTCAGTTTTTGCAGTGTGTAAAGTATATTCACAGAGATTCCTTCATTAATTTCCGGTGCACTCCTTTTCCATTTCTTCTTGTTGCCAAGACTCCATTTTGGGTAATTTCCAACAATAACAGTGTGGAGCAGAAGAGAAAGCTGCAAGGTGAGAAGCAGACACCATTGAACTCTCAAAAAATTAATGAATTTGCTCGGAAGGACTCTGTCTGCCATATACTGTATACATATCTCACACTTATTGTCAAAACATGAGAAAGCAAATGTGTTTCTGAGAAAATGTAATTTACTACATAAACTGTCAACTAATCATAAGAGCTAAATGCAATTTTAGAGCCGAAGGACAGACAATTCAAATGTTCAAAAAAGAGACACAATCCAGATCCACTTATGCATTTAAATCAAATGTGATTCTCATGCCACACAGACAAGCAATTTTTCTTCTTTGTCTCTCACTTAGCCTGTCCCATGGTGGTTTGGACACTGTGATGCTGCATATCTATTCTTACACTATTGATTCATTTCCATATCTCTGTGGGAATACAAAGAATTGCTGAAAAGTAAATTCAATATTATGCCATGATGAAAGCTTAATATATTCTTATCACTTCACAGCACTTGATTCTCAAGTTCAGCAATAAACAATTAAAGAGATTAGAGAGAGTGAGTAAATTTGAAAAGGTTCATTGCTTTGTGAAGACATTTTTTTGGTAAAGCTTGGTTTCATGGGAGTTCATATCACATTGCATATTCTAAAAAGCTTTCAGGGGCTGTCAAGATTGGCTTCAATATACTGTACAGTAAACTCAAATGAGTGTCTGTTTATAATCAATAGCAAACCACAGTGTATTATTTATTTCTTACTTAAAATCAACTACATGCTATCCCTGCAAGCTCAGAACCCAAACCCACCCCACCTTAAATATTTGTGTTGAAATTAGTGCTACTGGGATTGTGACCTAATGTATACAACAAAAGACAAAAAGCCCCAATGCTACATCCAATATCACAAATTATATAGTTAAATACGTATCTATTTTTATTTTCATAAGTAAGGGTCTGTTAGTTAAATTCATTTGCCAAAGCATTATAAGCCGGCAAACTATGTCCCAGCATGCTCTTTTGCAGGTCCTGTCAATACAAAATGTGGGTTCTATGCTGCATAACCTTTTGCAAGTCCTAACACTACCTGTACATTTTCTCTCATTCTCTAATGGAGGAAGAACTGTCTCAATAGACTGCTGTCATAACAAGATCTGCTATTTAAAAGGTGGAAGACTTTTAGACACACCCTTAAGAACTGATAAAATTACCCACCATCATGCACAAAGAATGGACCCCCAGCTGAGGCTTCCCTCCCATGTATTCTTGCACCCATTGGACCAGCAAGGCTCACTCCCTCTAAACATTCTAAGCAATAACCATTTACCTGCTGGTCTGTCTTGGAATGCCTAATTCAAAACTGCAGCTGATCCTCAAAAACCGTCACATCTCAAGACCACAAAACTGCTTCACCTCACTTAGTGGCCACCACAAACTCATGTACCCTTATTGCTTCCCATAAAAAGCCAAAATAAACGCAGCACTTAATAAATGAGTTTCAAGCCCAGAATAACAAACACAAACGTATGCCTTTATCAAGCCCTCTAATTTAGCAACCGTGATTGGCTCATGCTAATGTCCCATTTTAACTTGCTTCCTCCAAGCTGCCACGATCTTCTGGACTAAGATATGTAACATCCTTAAGAAACCCCAACTTAAAGAAAATTAAATGACTACAGTACCTGTGTCCTTTACATATTTGATTCTGACCAGCCTTCTTCCCGTTTCTGTAGTATAAACTGCACCAGTTGCCCTCTTTTCTCCACCCTGTATGCCCATACAGAACTCCAGCCAGTCTAGGTAAATGACACCCACATAGCCAGAGACACTGAAGTTTGCATGAGCTCACTCATTCTGTCAAGTCCAGGGCCCAATGAGCCATCCCATTGCAGAGTGACCACTGGGGGGGGGGGGGGAGTTTATTTCCCATTCACAATTGACACTACTGCCATATTGTCTGTTCTGACGATTACTTCCCTTGTTTGCAAACACATGACCCTGCCTCTCCATTACACCAACAACAGGAAAATTGTCAGAAACATCAGATTAGTCAATACTCCACTCTGTGCCCACAATCAAGGCAACTTTTCTGAACACCATTGCCCCCCTATTATAGACCCCAAACACCACTAAACCTGTGTCATCCATGAACAATTAAATCTGCCTGTTCTTCATCATATGCAGCAAACCGAAAGTACCATTGTAGAGGCCAAAATGGCCTCACACCCTTAAGTCTTCCTTTATGCCTTTCAAAATCCTATTTAAGTAGTGATCCCTCTAATCTGCAGAAATACCAAATGCCAACCTGCGACAGAAACACTCACCATTGGCAAAACACCTTAGCGCGGCCCTCTTCTTACAGTACCTAAAAACTTCCTCACCAGTGTAGTCAACCTTTCCATCTTCTCTGCTGGCAACTGTAAACCATAGCCCCCATGCCAACCACAACCCCCCAAAAACTCAAACATGTTGTCAGCTGCTCTGTTTTTTTTCCCAGCCATCAACACACCCAATCTGCCCATCAACTCCTGAAAAAGCCTTTGGCATGCCCCTGATAAACCTCTTCGTACAGAGAAGAAGGCATCCAGGTAGTGCAAAACATTACCCATTCTTGCCACATCGCATCTCACACAATCTAGATATGAGCTATAGGTTTAAAAATAAAAGCACAATATTGAACAGCCATTGTCAGGACAAGATCCACATAAAATTCCCTTTGAAGGGATCATCCTAAGATATGGAAAGACCCCTGAAGCAATGGCAAAAAACGAATTGCTGAATTGATATTCCTCTACAAGCCTTGAGACTCCTGCCTCCTTCTTCAACTGCCCCAAACCAAAGCAACCAGCTTTCCACTCCAAACATCCTGAGTCTCTGGGTCAGCCTCAAAATCTGTATGGGCCGCTGTTGCTAGTACTTGCTATACCTCAGCACTTGCTATAGCAATCACTCTGGGATTTTACTCATCTCTTCCCTCGGATCTTTCATCCAGGCATCTGCTCCTTTAGTAGATCACTGCTCCACTGCTGACCCCTCTGCAACATATGACTCTGCACTGCCTGCTATGATTCTCCTGGTCCTCTATGCCTTGCTGTTTCTGTTGCTTCTCCAATGAAGTCCAAAAAAGAGGCAGTACCACAATAGTTTTTCTCAAAAGATCTCACCCCCCCACTCTAGCCCCACCTCTTGCCGACTTCCTGTCTGTATCCCCCTACATGTACCCGCTTCCTATTCCAGGTGGGAACACTCTGCATGACGTCACGCCACCCTCCACCAACAGGCCACATAATTTTTTACTCTCTTTAGGTTAATTATTATGCAATTTATTCCTCCATGTCCCCTTTTTATTGGTAACAGATACCTTATACAGTCCAAAATATATTGTTGCTGACATTAATCAGTGTACTATTATATGAAAGTGTTTAGTCACTGAATATTTAAAACATATTTATTGCTAGTATATGTTAAATCACTCTCTTAACTTTAGATCTACTAATATCAGTCCACATGCTAAGGGGAACTCTTATTTATATTCATCACATGACTAATGTACTGTATACATCTCTTGTATTTCTATCACCCCTTCGTTTCTGTAGTGATCTAACTATGATCTCATTTGTCTTGTGTTTTATAGATTTTATTTAGAGATACATAATGAGTCTTATGTTCGTTGTTGTCTTGGTTCTAAAAAAATATATAATTGTGCTCATCTTTTTGTTTTACCTAAGGTCTCTTTTGGATTATCAAAAATATGTAAATATAAAAAAAACATAAAAAATAAACGTGTTAATGTAACAACATTTATATGTAAAATAATGAGTCTGCTTCTACTAATGCTGTTTCTTGTTGGTTTATTTCCTCAGAGTCAGTGGGTTTGCTTCTGCTGCCTATTACTTCTAGACAGCAGAGAAACTTTATGCCGCCGAATAATAATTTATAAATGAATACACTTTAAGAATTACTAGCAATTAGCAATATCATACAGTAGCAAGGTTTGATTGGGACAAATAACCCAATGGAGTGTCATGCTTAAATGGGCTACTGGCTCACTATGTACTGTACACACATCATTCTACAACTCTCTCTTAATAACTAATGAAAGACTGATGTAAATACAAATGATTAATTGCTCCCTTGTTTTTACAGGATGTACTACAAACATTTTTCTTTAACAGCCCTTTGATTTCAAAAGCATAATGAGTAATCTGAGGAATTAGACTCTTAGGTGAATTACATACAATACCCAAGAATATCCATTTGAGGATAAAAAAATGTCACGTGGGCTTATACCACATGCCGGGCTTTGACTGGTATACACCGTTGAAATGAAATGGTATTCACCCATATTTACTAAATGGGGATATTTAACAAGACACCCCCCAGTGCCAGAAAGAGTTTTACAGCCTATTTAAGTGAATGATTAATAAGGTGTATAAGTATGTTACATAGTATCTTCCAGCCATTAGAGATCTTTGCTCCTGCATATAAATTATTAAGGGTATCCCTCATCTGTTTTTAACTGGACAGTACAATAT
Source organism: Ascaphus truei (assembly GCF_040206685.1). Lineage (NCBI taxonomy): Eukaryota > Metazoa > Chordata > Amphibia > Anura > Ascaphidae > Ascaphus > Ascaphus truei. The sequence goes on from NC_134483.1 coordinate 21,910,340, forward strand.
GTTCCTCCCTCTACAAATCAGAATGTAGTCAGCACAAAAGGTAATTAGTTTAGGCATCAGACACACTGCTAGAGATAAGATTGTGGCCATATTTGCTAAGCATTGCCCTGCAAAAACACAGATTCCAGCACCAGAAGGCGTCTTCCTGTGATGGAAGGGGGGGGGGTGCCCTTTGGCATATAACTGTTGTTTAGTCTACTGTGACGGTGAGGGGTAACCAGGCTCAATAATAAAGGTTAGGCCCATTTGGTTACCCCTGATCCTTGTGTAAAGGTCCTAGAGTGTCAGCTCTTGGATCCAGTTGCCGTATATGTATCACTAAGACTGTGGAATAAATATGCGACAATTCAATATTTTCTGTATTTTGACTTTCCAGGGGCGCTGGGCAGCGGAGCTCGCGAGGCTGTGAGTTTAAGGGTGTTTTAATCTTCAATAAGATTTTTGCTATGTAGCGGGGTTCCCGAGCTATGGGGCACCCAAGAGATGTACCCGGGAATCAGGTAAGATTCTCGGGCACATTAAAGCGCAATGCTCCGACAAAATCCTACCCTGGAAATATTCTTGAGACTCACCGCCTGGGTTCCCTGCTTCAGTACAGTCTTGAAAAGTAAAGCGGGCATGGGGGATCAAGGTATCCCCAGAATGGTCCCAGGGTCCCTAGTATAAGGTGGAATGCCCAGATCATGCCTAGTCACCCAGAACCTGATATAGGGGTTCAGGGGGTGCTCCAGCTATGTTTAAAATTTGCAAGGGTTTTTTTTGCGTGGGTACCGTAAAGTGAGGGTTATGTAGTGTGCCAGGGATAAGGCTGATAAAAATAGGAATCACATATTTTATTCTATCCCTGACACCGGACCAGAAGAATTATACAAGTAAAACACACAGACACATAAGCAAGAGTTTTATTATAGGGTTTTATTTAATATGTGAATGCTTATAACCATGTATATCTGTGACTGTGGGATTCCAAGTCCAGGGTTCCAAGAGACAAGATGGCTACCAAGCTTGGCACCACTGGGTCTACTCGAGACCTGGAGTTGAAAGCCTCAGGGATGCCAAGGTGTTAGAACAGGAGGAGTACTGCAGTTATACTGAGAACATCCATCCTGGGCTAACAAAGGGCTATCCGGCAACCATTTGCCCTTCCCCAGAATCTGCAGAGCCTGGACAGTGGGTGGGCTTCATATGCTAAGAGGCAGAGGTGCCAGGTTGGCGCATGTCCCTTAGCAGAATCCAAATCGGAGCCCATCCGGCTTCATAATACCGGTAAATCAGTGATTGGCTGGCAGGAGAATTCCCACGCGCTGATTGGTTGTAATGGTTTCTGAATGGGAATCTAAAACCTTTAAGAAACATTGCAGCCAATCAGGACTGCAGCTTCAAAGCGCCAAACCATCAGCGGCAAATTTAAAGATGCTCTGTGAAGAATAGATGCGAGTCGGCTTCAAAGATTTTGACTGAGAAAAAGTTCTAAGTCCCGCTTTTTGAGGACGTAGTGGTCGCAGCTGGGATTGCATGCTGAATTGCATTCCAAGACTTTTGTGAGAACCTCCCGGTTATTGGAAATGTCTCCTACAGAGGTCGTTTGTGACAATTTTGTTTAAAGGAAGATTTTATTCGTTCCCATTAAGTGTGTTAACCATGTAAATTGTGTTACTTTGTGTGTATGTCAAATGCTGGAATAAATTACATTTTGTTTTACTGCTGTGTCATGTTCAATAAGATGATCCCGGTACGAAAAGGACAGCCACCCCTGGAATTGACTGTGTTCAGACTGGTAGACGTAAGAAATAAATATAATCTCTATAGTAATATTAGAATAGCAATCTACTCTCTTTCAAAATTTTAATAATTAGAATAAATGATACAGTTTGGAGTGGTGGGCTCTAGACAGCTTACAGGTATAGACTGAGAAGCTGCTTGAGCCCATTAGGTTTAGGGCTTCCCTTGGGGCCAATTTTCCAAATTTTCTCCAGATGACAATGACTCGGTCTGCATTGAGAAGTTGGCTCTCCATGCAGCCACAGATGAAGTTGCCCATCTTTGGAGAATGCCTGCTCACAGATCCATAAGTGCGCAGTGCTTTTCTCATGATCTCTGGGACATACAGCAGGCTCACCAAAGGAATAAGCGCCGTTGGCTGACCTCCTGTCTCAATGTTAACTGGACTGCCTTGAGTGTTAATGAGGGAATAATTGTATGGTCTTCAGGATGAAGAAATCTTACATTGCCCTGAGGATGGCTCCACAAGAAATTGTCCAGCAAACCTCTTGAGGATTGTGAGCAGCCTTGTTTATCAAGCCTGCTCCTCCATCGTGGTTTGTGGAACTGAGGAGCGATATGGTGAATTTAATTGATTCTTCAACAATAAAATCATCGACATACATGCCGCTATTTGTCCCACGATTGTTCCCACAGGTAAAGGTTGTGTTGGATGAGTTCAGCATCATCCAAATCTCAGATTTCTTCTCAATCATGGCTGCAATTAAGCTATTTGTGACCTGGATCCCTGTCCATCATGGCTCCCAAAAAAGACCACTGATGCAGTGGCTCCATGGTTTGTGAAGATCATCAACATATGCCTCTCAGCTGCAGATGTAAAGGGGGCCTTAAAAAAAAGTTGGTTCTAGGTGTTGATGTTCTCACCAACTATAGTCCAATCTCCAACCTTCCTATGGTAGGAAAAGTGTTGAAAAGGGTAGTTTTCACCCAGTTTGAAGTTTGGAAAGGGCCAACTTTGATCCCAAGCAGTCTAGTTTTAGAGCCGTTCATGGAACTGAGTTGTGCCTGGTCTGTGTGGCAATGATTTTTGATGGCCATGGACAAAGGCTATATTTCTGCCCTGGTCTTGTTGGACTTCTCAGTGGACTCAACATGATTGATCATGGGTTGCTGCTGCACTGACTTAGGGACCCAGCTGGTGTCGGTGAGACCAAACTACAATGGGTTTCCTTGTCCATGCAGGGCCGGACCCAGCAGGTCGCTATGGGGTCCCATGTGTCACCAGTTGGGCCTGTTTTCTTTGGCTGAAGCTCAACCCTGACAAGACGGAACTTATAATTATAGGTTTAGCAAGATGCCTGAGTATGGGACAGGGTTTTTTTTTAGAGATGCCCATTTTCAATGGTATACAGCTGCTGCCCATGCCCCAGGTTTGTAACCTCAGCATCCTCTTTGACCAGAGTCTCAACATGCGAGCCCAATTGGCCTCAGTTGTTAAGACTATGTTTTTCTATCTGAGGCTGCTTTGGAGTTTTGTATGCTTCTGTCATCTATGAACCTTGAGCCACTGGTCCATGCCTTTGTGTTGACGCGGTTGGACTGTGGGATTGCCCTATATGCAAGACTAACAGTGGGTCTAATGCAAATGCTCCAGTTTATGCTGTATGCTGCTGCTCAAATGACGAGATATATTTCTCATTTTGAGCATATTACTCCCATCCTGATTTGCACTGGCTTCTGGTGATCTATCGTGTTCGCTTCAGTTTGGTCATTATGGCCTTTAATACATTGCAGGGCCAAGGGCCTGTCTATATGCAGTCTCTTTTGATGACTAGGAGGGATACTGGATATGATCTCAGGTCCACAGGTGGAATACACTCTGTGCAAAGGGTAATGCACCCTATGGTGCTATATAAATAAAGACATACAATACAATACAATACTATGCTGGGTGGGTGGTCCTTTTCATATGCAGCTTCAGAGGTCTGGAACAATGCTACCCCCAAGCTCAGGTGTTTATCTACTTTAACATTGTCTCGGGCAGGGTGTAAGACTTATTTTTGCCTTCTAGCTTTTCCTATCTAACAAAATGAACTGTGTATAATTGTATTTTGTTCTAAAACTGACTGTAAAGTATTGCAGTGCTTTGTTAAGAGTAGGAAAAAAGTAGAGAGAGGGCAGTGCACTGCCAAAAAAAGCAGGAGGAAGCTGGCAAGTTAAAAAGAAAAACTTTTATACCATGATGGGAGCAAACATAAGCCCTAGGCAGCCACAAAAGTACCATAGCAACGCGTTTCAGGCCTTTCTCAAGGTGTATACACCAGGTTTCCTGGTCAACTTGTCTGGTGGATCAGCACGCCTTCTGGAAGAACCGCAAAGTACCGTACTGAAGGATCTGAGAGAACAGCCAAACAGTGAGTTAACTCTGAGGTCTTATGTCATTATATAAGTCAGTGTTTGGGACATTCTATGTACTATACATACTGTATGTACCTGTGAGCACTAGGTACTAGTTCCTGTTCCCTGCAAGGGATGCTACATTATACCTTATACAGTGTAGAGGTCCAGGCGGAGATTTATAAACTTATAATAAGGATTTTTCTGTTTTGATGAGCCGGCTACCAATACTTTTGTTCTGTTAAGAGTAGGCATGCTTTTACTTAAAAAATAACTGATGATGACGATGACGATGACGATGACGATGACGATGATGATGGATGATGATGATGAAATGTGCAAATAGTGAAGGGATATTTGTTCTCTCTGCAGCTGTCTTTAGTATTTTGTCTGGAATATATATAGATTATTTTTCTATGAGCATCTATCAATTTCGGTACCATTTAAGTAATGTTTAATTTTGAGAACTTTTGGTTTCCAAATGCAATACAGTGGTATGTTTACTATATACAATTTCTCTCATCCATCTCCCTGCTTGACTCTTTCTAATCTATTTTCCGTCAACAACAATCCAACTCCACTGAGACAGCACAAACAAAAGTGGCCAATGACCTTGTCACAGCAAAGTCTAAGGGTTACTTCTCCTTACTAATTCTCCTGGATCTCTCATCTGCCATCTACACTGTTGATAATCCCTTCTCCTGAACACTCTCCCCTCCATAGGCCTCTATGAACCAGCCTTATCCTGGCTCACATCCTCTCTATCCAATGGCTCTGTCAGTTGTAATGTCTCTGGCATCTACTCTTCTTTGCTTACTCTTTCAGTTGGGGTTCCTCAAGACTATGTCTTTGGCCCTCTGCTCTTCTCACTCTATACCCTTTTCTTGGTTAACTAATCCAATGTTTTGTATTTCAGCATTATTTTTATGTTGAGAACACCTAAATGTACCTCTCCTCCCATGACCTCTCTATGAATACATGAAATAATATACCTAAAATATAATAGAAATCATGATCTGTAAAGCTGTGATTGCCTATCATGTTGTAGTTGCTCACCGGTCATGTTGATACCGACATAGCTATATAATGTAAATACTACAATACTTAGCTGAATACACCTTGATAAAGTTATTTTCAGTGCAAAACGTGTAGGTGGTGTGTTTTTTTAACTTTTTGTCCATGAGACGTTAATAAATACATTTTAATTGTGGTCACCTCGTGATCACTTTAGCTATGCGGTTTTGCTCCATTTTCATCTCTATTGTTTGGACTCTCGTTATTTTGGATAAATAGGTTGATAAATAAATTTGGTATCAAACACCGATAACTCTTTTTTCTCCATGTATCTGCAGGTACTTTCAATGGATATTGACCATGGTGTTCTATGCAAATATTAATCAATTAATGATTTGTTTTCATTATTAGCAATAATGTGAAGGTCTAATCATTTTCATCTTAATCATCACACTGCAAAAGCAAATGTAAAAGAAAACTGAAATCTTGTTGACATTATAAAAAGGCAGTGTGATAATTTTTGGTCATGTGCCAAAAGATTCCTTCTTGGACAAAATGACAAATGCCATACGTGTAATAAACAACATAAGTATGGTAGGTAAACAAATAAGATATAACAATATTAAAAAAAAACTATAATAAACTTTAATCCAGACTCACCCAGCAGTTTTTCTAGAGTTATAACATTGGGAGCAGCATGCATTGCTTTACCAATGTGCTAAAAACATTTCAGCATGGATTCTAACAAAACTTAAAGTAAAAACTTTATTTTCCAATTTCAAACACAGTAGGTAGAATTCATTAAAAAAATACTGCTGAGGCGGTAATGGGTATTACTGGCCAAATGTTGTTATACTCTGAGGTAATTTTTATGATGCTGCTGTTTCCTACAACTTGCATTATAATCATCTGAATTTTGTGTTTGTGCACGATAAGAAATCTCATGGCCGATAGTTAACCCCGCTTCTGCCAGAGTGGCATGTAGCTCATTGCCAAGCAATTGTTTCAAATAATGTCTTGTCCTAATTTTTCTTTTAATAAATGCTGCACAATGCATCATATTTACTAAGCAGTGCAATGCAATAGGACACCTTCAGGCGCTGGAAGACACTTTAGGCCGTTCCCTTGAAGATATTGTATGGCATAGCATTGCAAACTAAATACAGTATGGCGTTTTGACTAGAGAAATGCATTTCTTTTAATTTAGAGAATTGGATCCACCTCGGATTGGCTAATTCCTTTGGTCGAAGGATTTCAAAGGATCAGTCTTAAATTGATTTTTTTTTTAGAGAGAAAAAAATCATTGCCAGATTCTTAAAAAAAAAATCAGTGACAGAGGGAGAGGAAGAGGGAGAGGAAGAGGGGGGAAGAGGGAGAGGAAGAGGGAGAGGAAGAGGGGGGGAAAAGGGGGGGAAGAGGGAGGTTAGAAGGGGGGAAAGAGGGGGAAAAGAGGGGCAATCCATTTTCCCAGTCTCTGTCATGGGAAGTGACATCTCCTGAGTAGATGGGAGACAAATGAGACTGAGCCAGGCAAGGGAGTCAGGGGAGTCAGAGGTGACCTGACCACTATGATCATCACTGAAGGTTCTCCTCATCATGTTTAACAAACTACTGGAAGGCTAATTTCTGATCCCACCTGTCTCATACCCGTGCCATTTAAATGTATTGAACCTGGCCTGTGGTTTTATGTTGTTGGTAACAAGCTTTCATTTCCTTTTGTTTTGTTAGTTATTATAATAATTCACAGATTTAATTTTGTACAAAACATGCAAGAATGTCAAAAGTGAGCAAATATTTTTCTGTTAAAAATAAATAAAGGCATTTTCCTACACTGATCTAGGAAATACGTGACTATTAAATTGAGTACGGGTGCAAGACAAGATGTGCGCTAGCAGTGTGATATGTCTTATAGTAGCAAACCTGGACTTAGCTTTACATTAGAGTGTGGAGGATGGAGGTAGTTGCCCCGGAGAGAGTGGTTAGGTCTCCCGAGTGGGTAGGGGGGGGGGGGCGGGTTAACCCCTTAATTACCATAGCAGTTAATAAACTGCTAAGGTGATTAACGGGTTACATTCCAGTAGTCATTTGTTTTTACTTCACTGACAGTGACCACTGAAGATGTGGAGGACCAGAAGGACGAGGGTGGCCTTCATCCTGGCAGGGGTAAGTACAGGCGGTCCTCGTTTTACGACGCTTTGTTTTACGACGAACGGCTTATCCGACGCTTGTCAATGCATCCCTATGGCCCGTTTTACGACGCCCGAACGGCTTATCCGACGCTCTTACGACGCTTTAAAAAATTGCTACAAATGAACAACCAGACGGCTGCAGGCTAGGGAGATCATTCTGAACAGTCTGTGTGAAGGTTTGGTGGTGTATTTTAGGCCCTAAACCATGGCTGATCAAAGCAAAAAGCAAAGTGCTGTTACTCCAAAAAGGAATAGAAAATCTATAACTTTGGAGACCAAGCACAACATCATAAAGCGCTCTGAGAAAGGAGAGACGAACACAGAAATTGGACGTTCCTTGGATATACCTCGCACAACTATTGTGACTATAATAAAAGACAAGGCAAGAATCCTGGAACAGATCAAGGGCTCAGCACCTATGCAAGGTACGACAATAAGGCAACGTGCTGGGCATATTGCTGAGGTAGAAAAACTCCTCATCATATGGCTGGAAGATCAATCCCAGCGTCATGTGCCCATTAGTTTAGCCTTAATTCAGGCCAACGCTTTGAGTCTGTATGAGGACATTAAGCAACAGCATGGAGAAGGGGCCACTGAGGAAACGTTCACTGCAAGTAAGGGCTGGTTTATGCGGTTTAAAGAGAGGGCAAACTTGCATAACATTAAAGTGACCGGTGAAGCTGCTAGTGCTGATGAGGAGGCAGCTAAAACCTTCCCTGTTACATTGGCCAAAATTATAGAGGACAGTGGCTATTGCGCACGTCAAGTGTTCAATGTTGATGAGACTGGGCTCTACTGGAAGAAAATGCCCAGTAGAAGCTACATTGCAAGAGAGGAAAAATCTATGCCCGGGTTTAAAGTTGCAAAGGACAGGCTGACTCTTCTGCTTGGTTCAAATGCTGCAGGTGATTTCAAGCTAAAACCTTTGCTTGTTTATCATGCAGAAAACCCTAGGGCATTCAAGGGTTATGCAAAGCACACACTTCCAGTGATTTGGAAGTCCAACCGTAAAGCATGGGTAACAGGGAGCCTTTTTGAGGACTGGTTCCAGCATCAATTTGTTCCGACTGTGCAATTATATTGCATGAACCAGAACCTCGATTTCAAAGCGTTGCTGCTCCTGGACAATGCTCCTGGCCATCCCGTGTACCTGGATGACCATCATCCAAACATCATGGTGGTGTTCATGCCCCCCAACACCACCTCACTGATACAGCCGATGGACCAGGGTGTTATCGCTTCCTTCAAGGCCTACTATCTTAGGCGAACATTTGCCCAGGCCATCAGAGCAACCGATGTGGAAGGTGGTCCAACCCTAAAAGAATTTTGGAAGGGTTACAACATTCTTCATGCAGTGAGAAACATCGGAGAGGCATGGAATGAGGTGAAACAATCCAATCTAAACGGAGTTTGGCGTAATTTGTGCCCGGATTTTGTGTCTGATGTCCAAGGCCTTACAGAGACTGTTGCAGAAGTTACAGAAACTGTTGTGCAAATGGCCAGAGATCTCAACTTGGAGGTGGAAACCGAGGATATTGAGGAGTTGCTCGCCTCACATTCTAACGAGTTGAGCAATGAAGACCTCATGCAATTAGAGGAGCAAAAAATTGCTGAAGAGGAGGCCCACCAATCTGCTGATGTGGCACAGCCACAGCCACGTAAATCTTTGTCTAGCAAAATGTTGGCTGCGGCATTCAAGCACATTGATAGCGCACTGGCCATATTTGAGGACAATGACCCTAACATTGAACGGAGTTCAACAGTCAGTCGTGGGGTGTCTAACCAAATCAGCTGCTATAGAGAGATCTACACGCAGAAAAGGAAAGGATCTGTCCAGACTTCAATGAAGAGGTTCTTCAAGAGGCCGAAACCTTCAACCGCACCTACATCACCTCCAAAAAGTCCGTTGTCTATTGAAGATTCCCCCCCCCCATCATCTTCCTCCAATAATTGATGTGTTTTTTTTTTGCTCGTGTACATTTCTGTACAAAATACAGCATAGTATTATTTTTATAGTTTTATTTTACAGTTCTGTAATCAATAAATATAATGTTTACATCATAATCTATGTGTATGCTGCATATCTTATTGCTTGAGTAACATTTTCTGTGTATTTTAGCATTAAAAATGCCTTCAGGAACGGAACGTTTAATTTAAACTGTGTTCCTATGGGAAAACGGGTTTCGCTTTACGACGCTTCGCTATCCGACGCCATTTTGAGTAACGCATTGCGTCGGATAACCGAGGACCGCCTGTACAACTTTTATTTACTATATGCTGGCTGTCCAATGTTTTATTTTAAATGGGCAAATGTGCTATTACCTATATAATATCTGTATAACAGGGCTTTTGCCCATTACTGTACTGTATGTGTTAGGGGTGGGGGGTAGATGGGTGGGTAGTAAGGTGCCCATTCATTGCCATTGAAGTTATCCATGCTCCCATTTAAAGCATATTTAATTACAGTGGCAATTAATGGGTGTATTGGCAAGTATGTTTTGTTGTATTGTATTTTAATGTATATGTTATTTAATTGTGTATTTTTTGTGTTTTTTTGTACCACACATGAGCAAAAAATGTATTTGGCTAACAGTGTGTTTGCCCATTTGTGTGTGATGATGGTGGTATAGGTGGTGTGGATAGGGGTAGTTGCCCTGGTGCAGGTGGTTAGGCCTACCATGAGAGTTGCAGGAAGAGTTAACCCCGTCATTACCTTAGCGTTACAAATGCTAAGGTAATGAAGGGGTTAACACATCCAGCAACGCTCCCGAGAAGCCTAACCACCCTCCCTGGGAAACTACAGTACACCCTTCAAACACCCCATAAAATCACCAGTAACCCCTTAATTACCTTAGCGGTAGTAACGATAAGGTAATGAAGGGGTTACTGGTGTTTTAATAGTTTGGCATCGGCCCTTAGATGTTTGTGCAGAAAATGAAGAGGAGGAGGGTGGTCTTCATCATGGTGGGGGTAAGTTAGAAATGTATTAATTTGATGTGTTATGTATTTACTGTATGTATTTTACAATATTAAAATAGGTAAAAGCGCTAGTAGCCATATTTGTCTACTAGGGCATTTCTTTCTTTCTTTGTGAAGGGTTGAAGTTTTAGGCCTCTCGGGTGGGTACTGAGAGGGGTTAACCTCTTCATTACCTTTACGGTTGTAACCGCTAAGGTAATGAAGGGGCTATTCCCTCCTGCAAATTTCCCGTCAGGCCTAACTAACTAATCCTAATTAGAGATTGGACCCAGAGGATTTTAAGCCTCCCGATTCCCCTAGACCCATGGCTGTTCTTATTGAATAGACCGCTGGCAGGCCTGCCAAAAGCAAATAATAAGCTAATCGTGTATTTTGCCCTGGCGACCCGGTGCGAGATTGCAGCATTGTGGAAACTCAATGAGATCCCTTCAATCCCAAATATTCAGAACATGATTTGGTTTGTCTGCCAGATGGAGAATTGAACGAGTCTGGTTAATGACACTGGCGTCAATTATCTAAAAATGTGGCTGCATTGGCTGGCGCATTCAGACATCCCGGGGGTGAAGCGTACCACAATTTGGCATTGATAGTTCTGGGCGCGTTCTCCTTTGATAGGGTCAATGAGAGGCCCAAATTTGTATCAAGATTTCCTGACACACAGCAATCGGGCTGGACATCGGACAAAAGCACAGGATGAGACGCAGCATGGTGGCTCCCCCCCATCAACTTCCGTCATGGGTTCCTCTCGCCCCTACTTCTCCCCCCACTTACCCCTTTGGTCCTTCCTCCCCCCCCCACTCCGTTGTGATGCATATGGTTTTCCTATGATACTGTAGAATGGTCTAGTTATGTGTCGTCTTGTTTGTCCTAGTTCGTCTTGTCTGGTCTTGTCCTGTATTCATTTTTAACAGATTTCAGTATTGTTGTTGTATGAAAATATATGTATTCAAGTCGCACATGAATATACTATGTTATATTTGTACCTGAATTTTCTTTGAATAAAATTTAAGTTACAAAAAAAAAAACAGTTTGTTTTGGGAAATCCAGCTTTTGAGTCTCAAAAAATCAGACTGAAGTACAGTATGTGTTCAAGGTCGGAGAGGCTACAGCTGTGTGCATATAGGAGATATATGTATACATATATACATGTGTATTGAACCTCCCTTACAAGCTGTGGGAGATCATTGATGAACACTGAGAAGAGTAGGGGCCCCAGAACAGAATCCTTGCGGGATACCACAGGTGATATCCAGGGAGGTTGGAGTTAGAGCCTGAGATGGACACATGTTGGGATCTACCTGATAGGTAGGACTGAAATCAGTTTAAAGCATGCTTCCCAATTCCAGAGCTCTGGAGTTTGTTAAGCAGGATAGCATAATCAACAGTATCAAAAGTCTTTGCAAAATCTAGGAATTTTGCACCAGTGAGTTGTCCCCATTCCATTCCACACTGGATTTCATTGCAAACTTTTAGCAGGTTAGTTACGGTGGAATGTTTGGGGCTAAATCCAGATTGGAATTGGCTAGGGAAATTTGTCTTGGTATAGTAATTGCTTAATTGGGAGTGGACACATTTTTCCATAACTTTGGATAGTATTGGGAGAAGAGAGATTGGCCTGTAGTTTGAGACAGTGTTTTTGTCCCCACTTTTAAAGATTGGGACAACTCTGGCAGTTTTCCAGATCTTAGGGATATGGCTTGCATACAGGATAGAGTTGACAATGGAAGCAATTGGTTCGGCAATGGCTGGGGCACCAAGTCTTAGGAACTTAGATTGTAGTAAGTCAGGTCCACATTGGTTGCTTAGTTGTAATTTGAGGAGTGCTTGTGTAATCTCCTCTACGGTTACTGCGCCAAATTGAAAATTGTGGGCAGTGTTGGGAGAGAGTGGGGCTATGGGGTTTCTCCCAGGATTATATTCATGTTTGTGGTTTGGGTTGTTTTTCGCTAATAAGTTAGTAGCACACCCCACAAAGTAATCATTGGATTCATTTTTGCAATGTCAGTGGGGTTTGCCAGAGGAATATCCACCTTTGTAATATTACTTGGTTGTTGATGGTTAGAAGGCTGGAATATATTGTTGATAACCTTCCAGAGGTTAGCTGGGTTTGATATATTCTGGAGGAGTAACCCATTAATTACTTTATGAAGCTTCTTTTATTTTATTTTAATAACACCATATTATAGTAGGGGGTCTCCAGAGCTGGACCGCTTTAATTTCAGCCCTAGGGACCCCCTGTTTCCCGAGATACAGGCCCTGGTATGGGGTTCTCCCACATCACATGACCGGGACCTTTAAATGCACATGAGATACTGGCACCCCATACCGAAGCCTGTTGCTCGGAAATCAGGTGTTCACTGGGGCTGATATTAATGAGGTGCAGTACCTGAGATCCCCTTCCTCAATTATATGTCATTAAAATAAAAGCCAAACGATCACCTGTTAGAGGTGCGCAGAGAGAGTGACTGATCTGTCTACTCTCACCGCGCATATCTGCCAGACTGATTCAGCCCGGTAGGAATCACACAGCGGAAGTCCTATTCAGAAGCAGGGATGCCCATTGTGTTAATCCTTATGGGCCATTTCCGCCTGCCAAGCACTGTGCTGCCAAGGATTGACTTTTGGTCCGTGGTTCACCAGCACATGTGTTGCGGCAACTGACAGATGCTACATCTTTACTATAGTTTGTGCAAAGTGTCGTGACTTGAGTGACGGGGCATGGCCATGATATCACCCAGCAGGTTCACCCTCATTGGCTGAACCACCAGGGGGCGTGGCGTACCTTTTTGTCGCTAGGTCTCATCTCAATTTTCCAGTCTCCTGGAAAAACATGCGGCGTGGCGGCTGCCTGGCCTTATTGAGTGTCGGCTCTTGTCCCCGCTGTGCCCGCCATAGTGGGTGCTGCAGTAGCCAGTGGGGACCAAGCATAAGAAGGAGAGAAGAGGAGACACTAGAGAGGTAAACAATGAAGAAGCGGTTGGATAGATTAGATGTGAGCAAGGAGAAGGCTGTGTCACAGAAGCCAATGGAGTGGAGAATATTTAGAAAATAGGGATGAATAGAGAGTGCTGAAAGCAGCACAGAGATCCAGATTAAGAATTGCTATGGCTAAATAACCCATAGATTTAGTTGTGAGTTGGTCATTGGTCACTTTTGTTAGTGCTGTCTCAGTTGAGTGTAGACAGTAGAAACCAGATTGTAAAGAGTCAAGCAGGGAGTTGGAGGAGAGAAAGTTAGTCAGGTGGTTGTCTTCAAGTCGCTCAAGTAGCTTAGAGGCAAAGGGAAGAAGAGAGAAAGGGTGGTACAGCTCAACCCCGTTATAGCGCGATCCCCTATAACGCGGATCTGCGTATAACGCGGTTTGAGCGTGAACCCCGAATTAAAAAAAAAATGTAAAGTTTTTTTTTTGCACACACACTGCACACACACTGCACACATTCACAACACACTGCATACACTCACAGCACACTGCCAAAACTCATAGCACACTGCACACACTCACAGCACACTGCACACACACAGCTCACTGCACACAAACACACACTGACACACTGACACACAAACACACAGTCTCACACAGTCAAATACACACACACACACACACACAGAGACACACTGTCTCTTTAAGGGAGCTTGCTCTCGCAAGACGGAAGCAGAAGCAGGAAGCAGAGACAGGGAGAAGAGCTGCCAGATGCTGGGTAAGTGCTGTGTGCTGTTGCTGCTGCCCCACCGGGTCTGGGAATGCTGGGAGAGTTCTCAGCTTTCCCCCTCCAGCAGACACGGTACATATACACAAAAAAAAAAAAAAAACTTAAAAAAAAAAAAACATTCGGCGGCCATTTTTTTCCACGACCCCGTTTATATGGTCACGGGTGGCCCCCGAGGACCGCACTATAACGGGGTTAAGCTGTACTTAGAAAGGGAGGATGTTTCTTTAGAAGGGATGTGATGAGTGCATGTTTGAAAGAAGATGGAAATTTTCCAGAGGCAAGAGAGAGGTTAGAAAGGTGAGGTGAGCTAGGATGGGGCTTATTCTGCCAGACAGGGTCTGAAGGAGATATGAGGGAATAGCATAAAGGAATCAGTATATGGGTCGAGATGATGAGAGGAGAATGGATACAGTATCTCATCTTCTGTCACAGGCGGAAAAATCAAGGGGAGGTAGACTTAATCTTGTCTGTGAAGTAGGTGGTCAGGTCTAAGGCCGTGAAGATTGAGGGGGTTGTAGGTGTAGTTGGGCAGAAAGGGGAGTTAAAGGTGGCCAATATTTGTTTTGAGGGTTGGAGGACAAAGTTTTTATCAGCGAAAATAAGTAGGTTTGCTTGGCTAGGGATAGGGCAGTGTTGTAGGAGGAGAGCATGTATTTATAGTGGAGGAAGTGTTCTTTTAATTACCTCCAGAAATGTTCAGTAATGGGTGAGTCCTTTTGGAGGTAGCGGATGAAAGGTGTGTGCCATGGTTGTGGCTTGGATTGTCTGGGGCAACGTGTGATGGAGGGAGCAGTCTTGTTTAAGAGTGATGAGAGTAGGCTGTTGTAAAGTGAGGTTGCTAGGTTGGGACAGGAAAAGGTAGAGATGGGAGAGAGGAGATGTTTTAGAGATGTTGAAAATTGAAGAGAGTCAAGGGTATGTACAGTAGGTTTCTGTATGTGCATGTGGCAGTAGGTGCTTTGGAAAGTGCATAGAATAGAGTGATGTTAACAATTAGGCGGTTATGATCAGAGAGAGGAAAGGGCATGTTAGACAGGTTAGAGACAGAACAGAAACAGGATTAAACCAGGTCAAGGTCATGTATTGCTTTGGTTGGGAGAGGGGTAGACTTGGAGAGACCATATAAGATAGGTAGATAATATGGGCAGCTGAGGTAGAAGTGGGATTCTAAATAGGTATGTTAAAGTCTCCCAATATGGCAGTAGGTGTGTCAGAAGAGAGGAAGTGATGGAGCCAGGCTAAAATGTTGTCACAAAATTGGGATGTACAGTAGGTCCAGGGGAACAATAGATAACAGACATGGAGAGAAATGGGAGAAAAGAGATGGACAGCGTAGACTTTGAAGGATGAGAAGGAAAGGGAGCAAAATGAGGGTATGACATGAAATGTGCAACATGGGGAAGGTAGTAGGCAAACTCTTCCACCCTATCTATTCCCGCGTCTAAGGGTCTGGCTGACAGCGAAACCACCGTAGGAGAGATGGTGTCTGAGGGGATGAGGCAGGTTTCTGTAATGGCTAGAAGGTTGAGAGAGTTGGAAATGAACAGGTCGTGTATTGCCATGAGTTTTTTGCAGACAGATGCATTCTATGGGGCACAAAAAAATGGTAAGGAAGGGAGAGGTGTCATGTGGGTTATGTTGGAGTGATCAGCAGAGTGTGGTGAGAAGGAGACTTTGAGTTAGGGTGTGGGACGTGAGAGCATTACTATGTGGATAGTGCCAGGATTGGGACACATACAATATTGCCACAGGGTAGGATAGTAGTGACTGAGGAGAAGAAGATAAAGTAGAATAGTTAGTGTTTGGGGTGATGGGATGTGATATGAGAAGCAGAAGGAGTTGATATCTGCAGGGTGAGGGAGATGACAGTAGAGAATGGGACATTAAGCAAGAGGGTTTGGAGTTAAAAGTATGGGCGTTAGAGGCAGCTGGGAGCAGAGTAATTAGTGATAGTTTAGAGCTGAGCAGTGGCTGAATTAGTTACTTAATAGGAGGCCATAATGTACAAACAGCATGGGGTGTGTGCCATTTGGCTGCTGCCAGAAGATTGCTGCTTTAGACAGTGTCAGGTAGTTTTAAAAGGGTTTTGTGATGGAATTGGTGGATGTGGTAATTATGGGAGTATGATGTGATGAGTGAGTGGATGAGGAGACATTTTGAATGGGAATACAGTAGGTGAAGGGTGACGGGACGGTTACATGTTGCAGGCCTACAAATGTAGAACATGATGCCCAGTAATTACAAGCAATACCAAACCAAATTACCACAGTATAACTATCAACCCAACTGGCAAATTGTGTGGTTTTGTGTTCAGTGAAAGAATTGATAGCAAATTTGGGCAGTGTGGTAATGTTTGTGGAATACATTGCAGGTTTTGCTACTATTTTAAAGCAGCGAATATCAGATATTCTATATTTGCCACCATATATTAAATCTGTTTTAGCTTTAAAAAAAAAAAACAGTAGCAAATTAACTTCCCAATGCCATAGAAGTTTACTTTTATAAATCTATGGTATTTAGATTGGGCAATGAAATGATTTGACTAAATCTGTCTCGCTTTCTTTAGTGCATTTTAAAAGACTAATTCATTTTATTCTAAACCCTGTGGGGGTGTTTTGAGAGTCTGTTGAGTCATTTACTCTTTCCTCAGCAACCTGTAGTAAACATGCAAAGACCTAACCAATATTGTTCAGATAATTAGGTAGAGGCTTTCTGACTTTGTGCATATGGCTGTGGCTCCTAGCCAAGGGCCTAAGCTGCTCATGAGAGAGAGGCAATAATTTGTCAGTCTGTTCCCAGTGCTCTTGATATGCTTTCATATTCTCACTGTTCCACATCATACAAATGCGTCTGGCAAAATCTTGCATAAGTAAAATGGAGGCAAAGAAAAGATGTCTAAGGTTTTTATATTATTCCTTCATGCTTGATAAAAGAAAATACCATGCATAAATTAAGTGGTGGAGATGAATGTGAAATGGTGCTCACAAATCACATGTATGCCCTGTGTGAATAATCAATTTGACTCCATAAATATCCATGGTGCTGTATGAATGTCGATGAAAACCAAAAGTACATGCTGCACACCTCTATAAACTGAAAAAAATGGGTTGATACAATTACTGGTGCTCCATGTGAGAAGATGATAGCCTGCAGCATACTCAGGAACATATAAAAGGAAGAAAACGCAGAGCACTGAAGGATTATCTCATTCTGATTTATTAAAGCCAAAAACAAGCAACGTTTCAACCTAGTTGTCTTTCTCAAGTGATATTGTGGCTGTATGAATGTCCCCAATAAGGCAGTCCATGCAATGAATGACCCAAGGGAGATAGCAACCTAATGGTGTCCACCTGACAACAACAATAAATGGCCCTTAATACTTTCCTCCCAGGGCAATAATATATAAAATAATCAGTAGTACTAGCATGAGGTACAGTAGTGTTGTTGCAGGGTTGTTGCCCATTACTTGCCAGTATCCTGCCAGGACAGTCCAGTCACTCCAGGGCGTGCAGTCCTTGAAGGTAAAGTCAGAAGATGTAGGTAGAAGCAGGAGCACAGCCAGGACCCAGCATAGATTACATGGAAGGAAAGTACAGTAAATGCTAATGTAAACTGAAGTCTGAAAATAAAATGGAAAGGTTTCTGCATAAAGTACTGTACATCATTTACTAATAAAATAAACATGATTAAGTACACTGAAATTAAGCAACGGGTTTCCAGATGTGTAAGACATTATACTGTAGGCACCTACAGTATTTTAACACAATACCGCATTACCTAGACCACAAGTTTTATTGTACAATTTTCTGAGGCTTCATTCAAATTGATTTTCTCACAAAATTGTGCAATTTGGTCACCGAAAATCGTGCAATTTGGTGAGAATAACACTAAATAAGACAATGCACTCACAAAATGAATGTTGACTGTAGGCAGTAATAAAAGTGTTGTTATTCAGTTAGGGCTTCAGTTTAGTTCCATCCAAAGTGTGATATATATAAAATAAATCATAAGGAATAAACTTAAAATAATATAGCCCCCCTTGCTGGGACTACTATTTTACCAATAGGGTAACATTATGGGTAATGCAGGATGACTCTGCAGAATATAAGCCCGACCCCTTCTATTCAAGGTGATAGTGACATCACTAGCGGATATATATAGTGGAGTGAATGTTCTGGTACTCAGGTTCCTGGGAGATGGAAAAAGAGGAGTCTCGCTGTGTATAGTTAATAGTTAATAGTTAATGTAGAGTTATAAGAGGACTGCCACTTTATTGTGTTGTTTTTTTTAACTTAAGTTTTTATTAGATTTTTCACAACATTAGTAAACAAAGTTAGATGGGGGGGGGAGAGAGAACAGAAATAAACTAGGAGGAGGGGGGGGTGTGAAGTGCCTTTGCATCACATTGTACGAATACATATAACAACATAGGAAAGACATATTAAAGGTGAGTACCATATGTGGAGGTCCACACCTCTGCAATATGGAAATTTGAGTTATGATTACTTTTGTGCAGAGGGCTGACTACTTCCAAGCTGTCTAAACTACTGGCTATGTAGACGGGGAACCAAGGCCCGGGGAGATGGGCCACACAGGATTGAGCTTGAATTCAGTTGGTGATTCGTAGGGAATTCATAGGAGAGCCACGGCTGCCAAACTTTTTGGAAGTTTTGACATATGACATTTAGAAAACTGGTCAACTTCTCCATCTGGCAGAGAAACCAGGCATTGGCCCTGATTCTTGGCAAGGTCAGTATTTTACCTAGCCTCCAAATCCCAGCAAGCTTGCATCTAGTAACCATGGCTATATGTGCCACTAGTTTGTTTTCTGCTATCGATAGATTGTGGAAGGGTCTATTTAAAAGGAAGAGCCACTAGAATATCCACTAGAATATCCACTATAGTCCACTAGAATATCTCTGCCTAGAATTAGTTGGAGCCAGTTTCGTATCTGGCGCCATAGACCAGAGATTCGAGAGCATGCCCACCGCACGTGGAGGAAAGAGGCTAATTCTCTGCATCCTCTAAGACGGAGGGTGGAGTATCCCGGGATGTACTTGGATATGTTTAATGTGGTTTTGTACCATCGCATCATAACTTTGTTTGAATTTTCTTTAACTGTGGTGCATTCTAAGAGTAACCCTATAGCCCCAACTTCTCCCAACACTGCTCACAATTTTAAAATTGTCCCAGTACCTGAAGAGGATATTAAAAAAGCAGTCCTCAAACTAAAACTAAGCAGCCAATGTGGCCCTGACTTACTGCAATCTAAGTTCCTAAGACTTGGTGCCCCAGCCATTGCCAAACCAATTGCTTCCATAGTCAACTCTATTCTGTCTGCAGGCCATATCCCTAAGACCTGGACAACTGCCAGAGTTGTCCCAATCTTCAAAAGTGGGGACAAAAACACTGTCTAAAACAACAGGCCAATCTCTCTTCTCCCAATACTATCCAAAGTCATGGAAAATGTTGTTCACTTCCAATTAAGCAATTACTATACAAAGACAAATTTCCTTAGCCAATTTCAATCTGGCTTTCGCCCCAAACACTCCACCGTAACTAACCTGCTAAAAGTTTTCAATGAGATCCAGTGTGGAATGGAATTGGGACAACTCACTGGTGCAATATTCCTAGATTTAGCAAAGGCTTTTGATACTGTTGATCATGTTATCTTGCTTAACAAACTCCAGTGCTCTGGAATAGGGAAGCATGCTTTAAACTAGTTTCATTCCAACCTATCAGGTAGATCCCAACATGTGTCTATCTCAGGCTCTAACTCCAAGCCCTTGCATATCATATGCGGTGTCCCGCAAGGCTCTGTTCTGGGCCCTACTCTTCTCAGTGTTCATCAAGGATATTCCAACAGCTGTAAGGGATCTTCAATACACAAGTATGCAGATGACACAATCTTATATGCACACAACCCTAGCCTCTCCGACCTTGAACACATACACTGGCGACACACTTTATTCGAGCTCGGCTAGTCCCACGAATTCGGGTATACCCGGGTGTATTGAGGTTTGTGACTGTTTTCTGCCCGAGTGCATTGAGGTATTTTCCAGGCAGGGATTGAAGCATTTTATTCCCGCTGACTGCAATACTGCACAGTATATATATATATACTGCATTACAATTCATGAATTTATGCCATCTGGTAGACACGCGAAGCATTGCAGCCTATTAAATCCTAATCATTATCATTTAACAGATCAGCCGCCCGTCAACCAGGCATGAACCCAGGCTGGGAAGGCAAACGCAACGGGGCTTGTCAGAGGTGAGGAGCGGCACATTCCAGGTATCTGCCAGGTACATACTGGGTATTTGCTCGAATAAAGTGTGTCGTGCAGTACTTCAATCTGACTTTTTGAGACTTGAAAATTGGATTTCCCAAAACAAACTGTTTTTAAACACTGAGCAGACTGTAACAATGGTTTTTGGGACCAAGGCTACATTTTTAAAGCTTCCAATGACTGAACTCCAGATTAGACCCAGCGCTAATACCACCCTAATTCCTGTTAATTGTTTTAAATACTTGGGCATATGGTTTGACTCCCATTTAACATTTACAATGCACATTGATACCCTGACATCCAAAACCTATGCCAAACTAGGTGTACTTTATTGGAACAAATCCTCCCTAAGTCTGCTGGTCAGAAAGCTTATCGCACAACAGATGCTAATTCCAATTATTGAATATGGGGCAATAGTATACAGCTTGGCACCCCAAACTCACCTTAGCAAACTTGATACCCTCTACAATTCAATATGCCATTTTGTTCTCCAGTGCAACTACAACCCACATCATTGCGAAATGCCCAAATAACTAGATTGGTCATCACTTGAGTCTAGGCACAAAGTTCATCTTTCCTGTCTTGCCTTCAAATACATTCTGGGCAAGTTACTCGTCTATCTGAACAAGCTCCTCACGCCTACCACATGCAGCACTTATCATGAGACCTGACTCCAAAAGACCGTTCATGGTCACAAGGTTAAGCAAAGTTTCCGGCCACTCCTTCTCTTACCATTCACCCCAAAACTGGAACAATTTACCGGAGACTCTCACAGCCACCACCAGTCTATGTTCTTTCAAAACTAAAGCTGTCTCACATTTTAATCTGGTCTGCAACTGTTACAAACGCCTATAATATATATTATCTTTAACTGTGCATGCAATGTCTTATATATAATGTATACCCTGTTCACTTATGTAACTATGTATTTGTAACCATGTTTTATTTGTCATCATAACTCTATGCCCAGAACATACTTGAAAATGAGAGGTAATTCTCAATGTACTACTTCCTGGTAAAACATTTTATAAATAAATAAATATGGAGCAGCTGGCCAACGCATTAAAGATGCTGTCGCTTTATTATTTTGATAGATAGATAGGGAGATAGGGCCACGATATGAGTCTGAGTATGGTCACCGAAAGGGAAAGGGGAAACATGCCATGTACTCAAGATGAAGTCCCTCGCACATGGACTTCCAAGGACATGATAGGAGCTGCTGTAGCAACAGGTCCTACCTATCAGGAAGATCCCAACATGTGTCCATCTCAGGCTCTAACTCCAACCCCCTGGATATCACCTGTGGTGTCCCGCAAGGCTCTGTTCTGGGGCCCCTACTCTTCTCAGTGTTCATTAATGATCTTCCCACAGCTTGTAAGGAAGCCTCAATACACATGTATGCAGATGACACAATCCTGTATGCACACAGCCATAGCCTCTCTGACCTTCAACACATACTTCAGTCTGACTTTTTGAGACTCGAAAACTGGATTTCCCAAAACAAACTGTTTTTAAACACTGACAAGATGGTAACAATGGTATTTGGGACCAAGACTAAATTTGTAAAGCTTCCAGTGACTGAGCTCCTGATTAGAACCAACGCTAAAACCACTCTAACACCTGTCACTAGTTTTAAATACCTGGGCTTATGGTTTGACTCCCACTTAACATTCGGGATGCACATTGATACCCTGACAACCAAGACCTATGCCAAACTAGGGGTACTTTACAGGAACAAATCCTCCCTAAGTCTCCTGGTCAGAAAGCGTATTGCACAGCAGATGCTAATGCCAATTATTGACTATGGAGACATAGTATATGGCTCGGCTCCTCAAACCCACTTTAGCAAACTTGACACCCTCTACAATTCAATTTGTCGTTTTGTTCTCCAATGCAACTACAACACACATCACTGCGAAATGCTCAAAGAACTAGATTGGTCATCACTAGAGTCTAGGCGCAAAGTTCACCTTTCCTGTCTCACCCTCAAATACTTTCTGGGCAAGCTACCCAGCTACCTGAACAAGCTCCTCACCCCTACCACATGCAGTACCTATCACCTGAGATCAGACTCCAAAAGACTATTCATGGTCCCAAGACTCAACAAAGTATCCGGACGTTCCTCCTTCTCCTTACGTGCACCCCAAAACTGGAACAACCTACCAGAGACTCTCATATCCACCACCAGCTTAAGTTCTTTCAAATCTAAGGCTGTCTCACACTTTAATCTGATCTGTAACTGTTTCATACGCTCATAATATATATTTTCTTTAACTGTGCATGCAATGTCTTGTATATAATGTATACCTTGTTCATTTATGTAACTGTATTTGTAACCATGTATTATTTTGTTATACTCTGTGCCCAGGACATACTTGAAAATGAGAGGTAACTCTCAATGTATTACTTCCTGGTAAAATATTTTATAAATAAATAAATAAATAGGCGCACGTACATCATGTAGGTAGGGACAAGGAGGGCCATGCACAGGGAGACAGAACGCTGGTTCTTGAGACAGGATGCACCTCTGCTGTCGGGTTCCGGTGGGACTAGGAGAACACCTGATAAGCAAGGGATAGCCATACAGTAGTAAGCACCATGTCATTTGTAACAAGAAAAATGCCTCTTTGAGGATGTTACACATGTACCCAAGAAGATGTCGGTATGCTGCCATATGTATACAATGTGTGTGATTGCAAGAGAAAGTTCCTGGTGCCCATCCTTTATATAGTCACAGCTTACTATTCCAGCCATCCCAGATGGCAGCACCCTGTGAAATTAGAGGTGCTGAGGTGCTGAGGTGGGAATTAGAGGTGCTGAGCACCACTGTAAATAATACACTGTGATGTGACTCTCCTTTTTTGCCGAGCAAGGAGGGGTTACCAATACAAACAGTAGTGTACAGATGTAGCGGCCTTTATTCGAACATTTCACGGAGCCGTTTTCGTGAATTCTGCTGTATTCCACGTGGCATTCACTCATTATTCTCCCGTGAACGCTGCTGTGAATGCCGCCAATCACATCAGTCACACCTTTGTTTACAGCGGTTGATTTCTTTAAATTACCTGGATTCTGTTTTCTGTGGGTGTAATTCTTCGCGTATTCGCCATGTGGCAGAAATGAATGAATTATAATGTGTACAGTACTGTGCTACAGTGTCAATTTGCAGGTGTTTAAAAAACAGATAAAAACAAAGTCTACAGTACCACAGTGGTCCGTGAATTGACTTTGGTCCTTGAAGACGCTGAAGACGTTAACAAATTTAGACGGTTCATAATAAAAATCTCTAAAACACAATGCTGTAGGCTTTTTTCTACATTCTTAACCCTGCACAATTGCTGACTGGACTGGACACCATGTGTAAACCATACACGTATAAAAAAACCTGACTGTAGTTATACATTTTTAATATCTTCTGCATATAATGCTGCAACAGATAAGATGGCGACTTTATCAGAAATATATGAATCTTCATTTTGAACTATGATTTTTACAAATTTTCACCTGACTTTCGTGGGTGGAAGAGTTCGGTAAGGCAAACCTTAACTAACGATCATTGCTTTTTTTGCATTGCCCCTCCTCCCTGAGATAGAAGAGGGTATTGGTGCGTGATCCCAGATTTTTATAGTATGTTTGATCATGGCAACTGTAAAAGGAGAAAAGTCGGGTTTAATCAATATAAGATTCATCTTTGCCGGAGGGCGCATGCGCGGCTGGCTGGTGATGGTTGTATAGTCACACAGCTCCACCAACCGCCGGCACTTTATAGCAAATAAACAATAGCAAAACCGGCAATATTAAAAATAAAAACTGCGCTTCAGACGTCTGAACCCGCCCCGGATCGGCAGATAAGCCCCAAACAAGGATGGCTGCAACACGACAGAAGACCCGACGCAAGTCGGATGTCAGGGCCTACTTCACAGGGCAAAGCAAGACAGGGACTGCAGAGCTTTCGGCGGTCTCCGACTCAGACTCAGCCCAGGATGCGGAGGGCTCAAGGGCTGCAGCGGAGCAGTCTAAAGTCATCAAGAAAGAAATATCCCGCTTACTGACAGACTTAAAATCCTTCTTCAGAGGAGAGGTGGAGGGACTCAGGCAAGACCTTATGCAAATAGGGACAAGAACTAACGAGCTTGAGGAGCGCATGGATGTCAGCTCAAAAACCCATAAAGAAACAAACTCCCGAGTGCAGGCTTTAGAGCAGAGAGTTTCAGAGTTGGAGGCCCGACAAGAGGATGCAGAAAATAGGGATAGGAGAAACAACTTAAGAGTCCGGGAGATCCCGGAGGAGATCCTGGATCCAGAGGCCCTGCTGTCCCGCTGGATGGCCTCGATCCTACCGGGCAATCCTGAGTCAGACCTCAGAATGGATAGATGCCATAGAGCTCTACGCTCCAGACCCCTGCCATCAAACCCCCCTAGGGATGTGATACTCCGGCTCCACTATTTCTCCATCAAGGAGGAGGTGAGCAGAATCGCCCGTGCCACCCCGCATATCACCTTCGAGGGGATCACCCTTAT
The DNA here is from genome assembly GCF_040206685.1 of Ascaphus truei. Classification (NCBI taxonomy): domain Eukaryota; kingdom Metazoa; phylum Chordata; class Amphibia; order Anura; family Ascaphidae; genus Ascaphus; species Ascaphus truei. The sequence goes on from NC_134483.1 coordinate 21,935,162, forward strand.
GGTTTTTCAGGATCTATCTCCCCTTACCTTGGCCCGACGGAAAGCGGTAGGACCAATCACTAAGGCTCTAAGGGACAGCGAGGTTAGATACAGGTGGGCATTTCCATTCGCCCTCGTGGCCATCAAGAATGGCAGACCGCATGTTCTAAAGCACCCCTCGGAGGGTGCAGCCTTCTTAAAAAAGCTGGGGGTGCGGGGGCAACTGGACAATGGGGCGGAGGGAGACCAGCAGGGGAAGAGAGCAGATTCCCCACCAGGGAGACACTCTCCTACAGCAGAGAAGAGACCAAACAAAGATGGGGGGAAAGGACAAAGCCCATAAACAAGGGCTGAATCACAGATCGTGAACTGTTGTTGCGCCTGTTGCGCGGCTTAAATACGTTTTTACCCTTCAACTCTGCCGGGCGCCCTTCCCGCCGAAAGACCCCTGAGGTGCCTGAGTCGTCGGGTTGTTCTGCCTCGGTGCGCCCTAAGGCGATTGCTCCAACACGTGTGCCCCCAAAATGGCGCCTCTCTGCCTACCTGAGGTGAAGGAGGACTGCAAGGCGCGAGTTCTCCCATGGCGGCGGGGGTTTTGGCGGGAGGGTCTGCTCCGCTGCTTAGGACCGCCCGAGGAGCCTCCCCTGATCCAGCCTTCTCTCCGAGGAGATCCGCCTCTGACTGCGCACAACCCGCCCACACCCGTGACGTCGAGGGGTTCGCTCTCGCGAGAGCCGCGGGAGGGACACTGCTTGAGGATCCGGAAGGCGGCAGTATGACGTCACAGAAATGGCGACAACCCGGAAGTGAATCGGTCGTCCCGGGCGGGGGCGCGCGAATTCCGCCGCCGGGGAGCGACATATGAGTATGCTGAACACTGCGGGATAGAACCCTGATAGCGGTGCAGAAGGAGGATGCCTGGCCGCACGAGGGGGGGGCATTCCTGGACAGTGTGAGGGGAGGGGGGGGGGGTAAGTGAGGGAACAGAAAGAACAGCGGGCACACAGCGGAGATGAGGCACGCAGGGGCAGTGAATGAGCGTAGGGAGCAGGGAGCATAAAACAAATATCAAAAGCATGCTGCAGTTTTCCCATAGATATGACGCCAGAGAGTAGAGGGAGGAGAGAGGCCGTCCGAGCCAAAGAGCTCAGGGGAGTAGCTAGGGGAAGGAAAGGAGACAGCGGCGGAAGGGCCCAATTAGAGTAGGGGTTACAGACCTAGAGCTAGAGGAGAAGTAGGAGGTTATGAGAAGTGCTCAAGGTAGTTAAAGCTTAAGCTTTGGTTAATTAGGTTTAGTAGTATAGGTAGCTGCGAAGCTAGTTGTTAGGTTTTGGACTAAACATAACTGCCGGCGGGGGGGGGAGTAACCACCACCCTGCCTGCAGGTATGTGCGTCAGTCCCAGGAGGTGGGACGTGTCCCACTCACCGGGCAAAGACCCGGTGGTCCGTGGCCGGCTGCCGGAGCCACGGAGATGGACCAGGGGGGAGGGGGGTCCAGGGAGAAAAGATCTCCACCGGGCAATGAACCCGAGGTCTATTAGGACCAATACGGTTCTTGTGTTGTTTATATGTGTTACTTATATGTATCCCTCCCTCATGTCTTATCCCTTTCCCTCCCTAGTCCCATCCAGCGGTAGACTGAATCTGCGCTCCCGGCGTCTGCACCTCGAATATCAAGTACAGAAAATGCCCAGGGATCTGGGTAAGATCAGATTTGCTCATAGACTTGCACCACACAGACACGGCTCCATAACATGGAGGTAATCTTTGTTTCGCAAAACGCCAAAGGGCTCAACAGTCCACGTAAGCGACGAGTAGCTTTTGCAGAGTTTAAGAGGAGAAGGGCCGACGTGGTCTTCCTCCAGGAGACTCACTTTAGTTCGCGCAATAACCCAAAATTTCTAGACTCTCACTTCCGAAAGTTCTTCCTAGCATCAGGGGGGGAAAAAAAGAAAGGAGTAGCTATATTGATTCAGAATAACACCCCCTTCCAGGTGGAAAAGATTAAGAGGGACCCTAAGGGGAGGTACTTAGTACTGATCGGCCTCCTTAAGCAGGTCAGAATAACGTTGGCATGTATATATGCGCCGAGTGAAGGACAACCAGACTTCTACAATACATTCTTCCAGAAACTACAGGTGTGGGCGGAGGGACATATAGTTCTAGGTGGCGACTTTAACACAGTCATGAACCCCAGTGTAGATAGATCCACATCCCAGGAATCCTTGAAGAGAGTGAGGAATATCTCATTATTAAAAGGTCTAAAACAAGTTGGCCTAGTGGATATCTGGAGAGAGCAGCACCAGGGGGACCGCAGTTACTCCTTTTACTCCCACCCCCATGACAGCTACAGTAGGATTGACCACTTCTTTGTGTCGAGCAGAATGGTTCCACAAATTTCCGATACAAGCATACATGATATTACATGGTCGGATCATGCATCAATAGAGCTTAGATGCAATCAAATTGGTGGTGCCAGACCAGGAGAAAACTGGAAGCTAAACGAATCGATAATTAAAATCCCGGATATACAGAAAAAAGTTAAATCCGAAATCTCTGATTACTTTCGGATAAATAGTGGCAGTGTGGATTCCCACTCGCTGTTGTGGGAGGCTCACAAAGCCACGATTCGGGGGGTATTAATCGGCATAGCTGCAACTAAGAAAAAGAAAAAGGAGGCCAAATTATCCCAGCTTTATCACAGGTTACATGAGCTCTCTATGCTACATAACCGGACAGGTAGAGATGATACTCTGAAGGAGTTGAAGGATGTTAGGATTGAGCTAAACCTCCTCCTTACCTCCAGGGCTGAGAAAGACATGAGTTGGACGCAGAGGAAGTTCTATGAGAAAGCTAACAAACCGGACACTATGCTAGCCACCAGACTCCGTAATCGGAAACCAAATTTTAATATTCAGTCTATTAAGACAGTAGGAGGCCAGAGTTCCTCAAACCCAAAAGTCATAGTAGGGGAGTTTGCGAAATTTTACGCACAGCTATATAATGGGGAGAAGGTGGTTCACAACGCTAGGACGAGAAGTAATCTACAGAAATTCCTGGCGGACGCAGCCTTGCCACAAGTGAACAGAAGGGAGCAAGAGGCCCTACAACGCGACTTTACAAGGGAAGAATTAGAGGCGGTAGTAAAAAACTTAAAAGCATCAAAGGCCCCAGGCCCGGATGGGTTCTCCAACCTGTACTATAAAAAATTTATCGGAGTTCTAGCTCCACACATGCTCCAACTGTTTAATGGAGTATTAGCGGGAGAGCCCTTTCCGGGACAGATGCTCCAGGCGTCGATCTCGGTAATTCATAAAGAGGATAAAGATCCCACTAGCTGCCAAAGTTACCGGCCAATATCATTAATTAACACAGATGTAAAAATCTACTCTAAATTACTGGCCAACAGATTAAATGTAATCCTGCCAGGGCTCATCCACCCGGATCAAGTTGGCTTCATTAGAAGTAGACAAGCGGCCGATAACACTAGAAGAATTGTGGATATAATAGACTTTGTAGGAGCCAACGAGATTCGGAGTATAGCCCTAAGCTTAGATGCGGAAAAGGCCTTTGACAGGATTGATTGGCCATACTTGGAGTCCACGCTTGGGGCATTTGGGTTTGGAAGCATATTCCAACAGGCTGTCAAGGCGCTGTACACAGCACCATCAGCCAGGGTGGTCCATCAGGGATTCCCCTCAGAACTATTTCCAATTAAGAGTGGTACGAGACAGGGATGTCCGCTTTCGCCCCTGCTTTTCGCCTTATGCATCGAACCACTCGCAGCACAAATTCGGAATAGCGCTAATATCTCCGGAGTGCAGATCCACTCGCAGGAGCACAAAGTGGCCCTGTACGCGGATGATATTATTCTAACCCTTACCAAGCCGCTCATCTCGCTGCCCAATCTGTTTGAGCTTCTAGAGCGTTTTGCCCAGATCTCCGGCTTTAAAATTAATAAATCTAAATCAGAGGCCCTAAGCCTACATATGCCAAGGGAAATGGAGAAGCTAATAGAACTCAATTTTGAGTTTAAATGGTGCCCTTCCTCCATGAAATACTTAGGAGTGCATATCACAAAAAACACAAGCTCCTTATATTCGGCAAACTATCCCAAACTGCTGAGGACTCTTAAAAAAGAGCTACAGGATTGGAAGGCATATGGTATTTCTTGGCTGGGGAGGATCTATAGTGTCAAAATGAATATCCTTCCCCGTATTTTATATCTGTTCCAAACTCTTCCAATTGCCGTGGTTAGAGCAGACATTACAGGGCTCCAAAAAGCAATCTCTCAATTTATTTGGAATGGTAAAAAACCACGGATAAAAGTTAAAATGATGCAGAAAGCTAAGGAAGCTGGTGGTCTGGCGGTTCCGAGCGTTATATCCTACTACAAAGCGGCACAATTGTGCCAAATCATGCAGTGGCATAGTGACCCGGGGCTCAGGAGGTGGGTGGCATTGGAGAGAGAGGTGTGCGCCCCGCTTGAGCTCAGGGATCTGATCTGGTACCCGAGGACACGGGTGAAGGATATACTCATTCCGCTGACCTCTGTGCTCAACTCACTCTCGGTCTGGGAGGCTTCTAAAGGTAATCGCTCTATAACCTCCAAACACACTCTGATGGCACCTCTATATGGCAACCCGGACTTTGCTCCTGGGCTGGCAGACAAAAGTTTCCCGCTGTGGCGGAAATTGGGGATTAGTCGATTGAAGGACCTGGAGGTTAAAGGCAAGATCAAATCCTTTGAACTATTACAGTCGGAAACGGACATACCTAACACTGATTTTATGAGGTACCTCCAGGTTCGGGCATTTTATAACGCACACCCGGTGAGACCACCGTTGACTAATTTCGAAAAGCTCTGCGTGCGCGGGGCGGACACGCGGGGACTGATCTCTGCCTTATACAGAGAGGTGGTAAATACTGACTCGGACAGGACAGTCAAACCCCGTTTCATGGTACAATGGGAGGAGGATCTTCAGGGCCAACTAGAGGACGAGGACTGGGCTGCGGTGTTCAAAGCCGCAGCTTCTAGCTCCATATGCACGACATTGAAGGAGAACTCATATAAGGTATTATTACGTTGGTATCTCACCCCAGTTAGATTAGCAAAATTCATTCGGGGTTCTTCCCCGCTCTGCCCCAGGCAGTGCGGGGAACAAGGGGATTTGGTACACATGCTGTGGTCTTGCCCGAAAATAGTGCCGGTCTGGACCCAGATCCGAGATTGGCTGCAGAGGATCTTCTTGGGGCTCAGAATTCAGCTGGACCCATGGCTATTTTTATTAGGTAAACCCACAAATGAGGTATCTAGATCGGGTAACAAGCTGATAGCACATTTTGCTACCGCTATGAGATGCGAGACCGCAGCACTGTGGAATCAGAATGCGATTCCTTCTATTGATAAAATCAGAAACAGAATTTGGTTCATTTGCAAAATGGAGAAGTTAACGAGTTTGGTTAACGATTCGGCCGATAAATTCGAAAAGGTCTGGTCATTGTGGTTGGCCCAGACGGATATCCCGGGGATGAATGATGCCACAATTTGGCTCTAATAGATATAGGTGAGTTCTCCTTGGATGGAGGGCCGGGAGCTGGGACGGACGATCTGACAGTAGGGCTCCCCCAGGGATATAGCGTTATCGCGATACGAGGGACGCCGAGAAACAGATGTGAGCCGGAATCAGAGCCCCACGAGAAGTGGATAGGAGCAGAGCAACCGCAGTGGTAGTGCAGGACGCCTGAGAAACATGTGGAAAACGATTCTTCTACGCCGTTCCCCCATACCTACCCCCCTCCCCCCCCGCCAACCCATCCCTTTCTCTTTTTCCCTAAATGTTGTGGGTCTGTCTTTGTCTTGTCCTGTGGTCCCCCCAAAGTACGTCCGTTCTTCGTAAGTTGTCCTAGTAAGTTTGGTGTATACCTGAATCATTTAACAATATCCTGTATTCTATTGTCTGTATGCACAAAAAACTAATAAAAACAAAGTTGAAAAAAAAAAAAAAGATTCATCTTTGCCAATCCAGCAATGTGCCGGCACTAGCACAGGCATGAACATCGGCTTACAATAACGGTCTGACCATCAGTGAAAACCTGGTGAACAGCAATCCTTGTTTCCTGTCCCTGCCAGATTACCTGCAACATTTCCAGTCTAATTTCCAACCAGATTACACGTAGCAGCATTCTTACCAACCTGATTACCAGCTTCAGCAGCTGTCAACTACAGGTGTAGCAGGCCAGCTGTCACCTGTCAACTATAATGCAGATCACAGGAGTGACAGTGTCTGATCTGCACCAGTTTGGCAAAGTTTATAATGAAGGTAAATATAATGTACTACAGTATACTGTATTATACTCTACAGTACAGTATTACAGTAAGTTTGAAGCTGCTGTTTTAAAAAATATATACAGGCAGTCCTCGTTATACAACGCTTCGCTTTACAACGAATGGCTTATCCAACGCTATGCAATGCATACCTATTTTTTACAACGCCAAAATGGCTTATCCAACGCTCTTACGACGCTTTGCAACGTTGTGTATGTGTGTATATATACACATTCACATAAACAACGTTGCAAAGCGTCGTAAGAGCGTATATATATAATATTATACTATATAATATTATATTATACTATATAATATTATGTTATATTATAAATATATAATACAGTATATACACTATATAATTTATGTGTGTGCTGCATATCTTATTGCCTGCATAAAATATTTGTTGTATTTTAGTGTTAAAAATGCCTTCAGGAACAGAACCTTTCATTTAAACAGTGTTCCAATGGGAAAACGTGTTTCGCTTTCCAACGTTTCGCTTTCCAACGCCATTTTGAGTAACGCATTGTCTTGGATAACCGAGGACAGCCTGTATATAATTTTAAAAAACAATACAGTATGTGCATCAATATAATATGCACGCAGACAAGTGATTAGCTACAGTAAGCTGCAGATCAGTCCAATCTCCTGTAATCAATTGCTTTGCTCATGGTTATTTAATTCAATTTTTGCACAGCATTATTGAAAATGTAGTCCTGCAATATGATTGACTGAGCAGTTACCACAGTAGATACAATTGGTGGACTGCTAAGAAGAGGGCGGGGCTCAAGAACCAGAGCCTATCAGATGGGCAAAGGGGCTGTAACTTTGAAAATGCTTCCTACAGTACATTAGAAACATTAAACATTTCTTTCAAACATTTAAAAAAAAAATGCTAAAAGTTTGTTCTCATAGTACAGAACTGATTTATTATAAAAACAAAAAAAACACATCTACCTGCAGGATGTTTCTTGAACTGCTGCTTTAATTCTCAATGACACTATAGAAGTGTACAGTATGCTTGCCATACAGTATGTATCAATGAGTACTATCAGTACTCATGCACACTACATCGCGACTTGATGCATGCAGAATACCGCATATAATAAGAGGTAGGAAAGGCGGATGGTCACTACTCCTAGTAACACTACAAGCTAGTAAAATAAAATTACTTTATTAAGAAAAAAAGGTAGGACATCATAGTAGAACCACTCTAACGCGTTTCATCCCTAGCATGGGACTTTATCAAAGAGAATATGGTTCAGTACACAGACACAACTTATATACATGTGAGCCACATCTGATTGGTCAAAACCAAATTGGACACAGCAGATAGTAATAAACACATGAAATGAAAAACATATTAACACTGGCATGTCTGTGGTACAGCGAGAAACTTCATAACACATGATGAACTATATAATCTACTAACCAAAAAAAGGGGGGAAGGAAAGAAAAATAAAAATAAAGATTATATATAAAGATTAAAAACAACGAACATATTATAATGTCAAATACCCAAATGTTGGAAATTCTAAATAAGGAAAAAAGGAAAAGACTATCATGGAAGAAAAGAAGAATAAGAAAATAATCATGGGAGATAAAAATCAACTATGCATAATTGGTACCATTAGGTATTAATGCAATTGTACAGGTAAGTACAGATAGTACAGTAATACAAATAGGTATTATTCTTAATAAAATACATTTCATAACTTATTCAAGTTGTTCTGTTATTATTTCCTGAAATAGCAATAAGTAGCAGAAGGTATTATACCAATGTCCGTAGTAAATTGATATAGACATAATACAGTGTTTTATAGTATTATCTATAAAAAATGTTTCAATTCCCAATCGGAGTTCATTCCGGAGGGATAGAGAGTATTAAGAGTATAAATCCAATACATTTCTTTCTGATTTAATGTATTCTCCCTGTTACCGCCCCTGGGGTGACGGGGTATATGTTCAATGGCTGTAAAGGAGAAATTGCCAATACCTCCCCTAGGGCATTGGGTGAAATGTCTGGAGACAGGATGGACCAAGTCTTTCCTCTTGATCAGACGGGTATGTTCAGCTATGCGTAACCTCAAGGATCTAATTGTGCGTCCCACATATCTATGGCCGCATGCGCATAGAAGAACATATACAACGAAGGATGTATTGCAATTCAAAAAAGTCTTAATATAAAACTTCCTTGACCCATTTGAATAGGTTATAAATTTAGAAGGTAATGCGTATTGACACATTGAGCAATTTGCGCATTTATGGAAACCTTTAGGTATGGTGCTAATATTAGCAGTTTTTAATTTGGAGTCAAACAGACTAGGAGAAAGATGAGAGGCTAGGGTTTTTGCCTTACGGAAGGTAAATCTAGGGCCACTAGATAATAGAGGGCCAATATCCTCATCAAGGAGAAGAGTATGCCAATGTTTAGATATTATCTTGGAAATAAGTTGAGATTGAGCACTATAGGTAGTTACAAAGAATGGAGTCTGTGTATTTTTAGAAGATATATTGTTAGAATTAGTTGCTTTCAAACCTGTTCTTTGAATCAAAGTATCTCTATCCATAGAGTCAGCTTTATTGAATGCTGACTCTACGTCTTGTGTGGAATAGCCCCTGGCTATGAATCTGTCAAACATTTCTTTTGATCTTGACAGGAAAATGTCATTGGTAGAACAGAGTCTTTTTAGTCTCATAAATTGAGAACCAGGAATATTCCTTATCAATGAGCGGGGATGACAACTCCGCGCATTGAGAAGCATATTCCTGGAGTTCTTTTTGCGATAAATGTCGGTTTGAATAAACATCTCATTGTCAATATACAAGGTTAGATCTAAATAATGAATGTGATTAATATTGTGCTCATATGTGAATTTGATATTATAGTCATTAGTATTTAAATAGTGAATAAATGAAAATAAAGAGTGCTCATCACCATCCCAAATTAATATAAGATCGTCAATATATCTCTTATAAAAGATGATATTTTGACGAAAGAGATTGTTAGAGTGATAAATAAATTGTGCCTCCCAAAAACCCATAAACAAATTAGCATATGAAGGTGCAAAACTCGTGCCCATTGCAGTGCCTAATTTTTGTAAATAAAAATGTGAATCAAAAAGAAAATAATTGTGCGTGAGTAAAAAGAATATTGATTCTTGTAAAAAAGTGCAATGTGAAATTGATAATGTGGATAAATCGAGAAAATATCGTATCGCTTTAAGACCGTGGTTGTGATCAATAATGGAATACAGGGAGGAAACATCTAATGTCACCCACCTGTATTCCTTGTGCCATGTAACAGCCTGTAATTTGACAATGAGATCTGCTGTATCTCTAATGTAGGAAGGAAGTAGAAAAACCAGGGGCTATAAGAATTTGTCCACATACCGCGATAACCCATCTCCCAAAGATCCAATGCTCGCCACTATTGGTCGTCCAGGAGGGTTGACTAGCGATTTATGGATCTTTGGGAGATGGTGGAATACCGGAATCACGGGATGTGGACAATTCAGAAACTCACATTCCTTGTAACTGATAACATTTAGAATTCTCCCGAGGGACAACAATTCTGTAAATTCTAAGGCATATTTTGAAGTAGGGTCTTCTTTTAAAGGTTGATAGAATTTAGCATCATATAGTTGTCTTAATGCTTCTTGTTTGTATTGGTCAGAGGATAAGGTACAACCAAAGCTCCCCCTTTGTCTGCATTTCTTATTACAATGTTATGATTTTTCTTAATGGAATCAATTTGTTGAATCTCTGTATATGTCAAATTGCCAGTATTAACATTGGAATAGGAAAAGCCTTGGGAAAGTAATTTTAAATCTCGTTCGACCAAATGTTCAAACGTGGTTATGGATGGGCCTCTGTTGTAATTTGGGCAAAATAAAGATTTTTTTCGATATCCAGAGTCTTCAGACCCAAAGAATGGTTGAACAAAAGTATTTAAAGGCTCTCCTTGTGACTCTAACAAATTTTCCATGTCAGTAATAGCACAATGTTCTTGAAAATTTAGTAAATTTATGGTCTTATTATCAAGTTGTGAAGATTCTGAGGGAACCACATCAACATCTGTGCCTAATAAACGATTTCGTGTGGAAAATAGTTTCTTTAAGGAGAGCTTGCGAGTAAATTTTTGGAGATCAATTACTGTTTGGAATAAATGAAAGTTCTGCGTGGGGGCGAACCCTAATCCTTTGTTCAAAAGTTTAAGCTGATCCAAGGAAAGATCTACATCTGACAAATTGATAACATTATCAGGGGAATTTATTCGTATTTCTTCCTCTTGGATCTGCCTCTGCTTTCGTTGTTTTCTCTGGGACCTTCGTGTTCTCCTCGGCCTCTGGGGTTTGACTGTAAAAAAGCCGAGGAGGGTTGGCCAGATGATTTTGGAGCTTTGGACTGAAACATAGTAGTTTGAGCTCTAGATTCATAGCCCGTTGCTCCACGATCATCCCTAGAGTGTCCTGTAAATCTATCAAAGGACACTGATTGGGACCTTGCCTCGTAATCTGAGACATCTGAGTCAAAACTAGACGTCTCCCCTCTAGTGTTCTTTAAGATAGATTTGTTGGGATTATTATTAGACCAGTTTTTTGACTGTTTTTGTTTGCCCCGTGGTGTACTAGAACCTATAAATTCCTTAGTAGGCTGTGGTTTTTGCCAACAGTATACTTGGCTTTTGATATAATCAATGCGGTCTCTCTCAAATTTAGAATGTTTTTTCTCACTAATAGTCTCTTCAATAGAATCCACATTAGAAGAAAGAGTTTTATCATTCTTGATAAATTGATCCATTTTGGAAAATGGTTTAAGCTTATTTTGAAGAGTCGCTATTTCTTCCATAAGTATAGTTTTCTCTGATGTTTTATGTTGAATAATCAACTCCATAAGCTGTATGGAACATGTATCCAAAATTTTTACCCATTCTTTCTCAAATTTATTACTAGTGAAACCAAATGAGGGCACCTTTTTAATGCGTAGACCTCTGGGAATTCTATTAGATCTAATATAATTCTCTAGTGAGGTAATATCCCACCAGAGTCTTATATTCATAACAAGTAATTTTTCCAATTTTACAAAATAATGTGTCAAATCTGACGGTTCATCACAAGTGATATCTAAAATACCATCAAAAAGGTGCGCAGCTTTCCTGGAGCGTTTAGTGTTATCTCCACAGGAACGAACATATGTATCAATTTCTTCTTCTAATAAAACAACAGCATGATCTTCAATAGATTCTTCCATGATAATTCAGTTATATTTTAAATATCTTAATGAAAATAGATTAATGAAAAAATGTAGTAACCGCTTGTGTGAATTATCCTGTATAGTAAATTGCAAAGGAAATCTGTAAGTATATATCATAAACAATATCTTAATAGATTAAATGATATCATATAAATATAATTATAATAAGAGTAAATATTATATGATGAGCAAACAGAAAAAAGTCTATAGTAGAAAAAATGGAGAGTGAACTCCAATGTTCCAATGCTGCAATCATATAAAACGCAAAAAAGAAAAATGCAATCACTGTCCAGGAGTAACTAGGAATGTCTTTAGGCAGGTGTGAGATAATAAGTATAAAGAAATAAAGTCAAGATGGCTATGAAGGTATGGGCACACCAGTCGGGGGTTAATATGAAAATGTGAACCAAAGATACAAAGCAGTGAGACCGCAGCCACATCAACTATTGATCAATAATAGTCCCAATAATGCTAACCTGACCCGACTGGTAATCCTGCCACCTATTCAGCCGTGTATTGCAATGAAGCAAAAAATCCCCTCCAACCTGTATGAGGCAGGGGAATCCCAGCTGCAGAGGAATCAAAGAACCTGGGTGCTCCTTTGCTGATCTGCCGGTGGACACCGCAACTCATCTGCTGCCTGGCGTGTATGCCAAACCCTCAGCTCACCGATGTTGATGACGTAGGGGCTGCGTCTCCGAAGGCCACGGCCGCGCTGTACTGGGGTCCCACGGGTGGTGCGATCAAGCCCATAGATGACACTGGGGCTCCATACCTCGAGGCAACCAGCCGCGCTGTGACTCAGGCAGATGACGTGTAGGCCGTGTCACAGGGTTCGCCGGCTGTGTTGCACTGGGGTCCCCGGGTAGAGCGCTCCAACCCTCCGATCACACTGGGTCTACCTCCAGAAGGAAACAGCCGTGCCGGGACTTGGGGTACTGCATGCAGGGTGTTGCTGTAGCGCAGATTAGCTGGATACCGCCTCCGTTCAGTGTTGATAGTAAACACCTGTAGCCTCAGAGACTGCTGTGTGCTCCATACCAAAAAGGTAATAAGAGGTAGGAAAGGCGGATGGTCACTACTCCTAGTAACACTACAAGCTAGTAACGGGCTATGAATCTAGAGCTCAAACTACTATGTTTCAGTCCAAAGCTCCAAAATCATCTGGCCAACCCTCCTCGGCTTTTTTACAGTCAAACCCCAGAGGCCGAGGAGAACACGAAGGTCCCAGAGAAAACAACGAAAGCAGAGGCAGATCCAAGAGGAAGAAATACGAATAAATTCCCCTGATAATGTTATCAATTTGTCAGATGTAGATCTTTCCTTGGATCAGCTTAAACTTTTGAACAAAGGATTAGGGTTCGCCCCCACGCAGAACTTTCATTTATTCCAAACAGTAATTGATCTCCAAAAATTTACTCGCAAGCTCTCCTTAAAGAAACTATTTTCCACACGAAATCGTTTATTAGGCACAGATGTTGATGTGGTTCCCTCAGAATCTTCACAACTTGATAATAAGACCATAAATTTACTAAATTTTCAAGAACATTGTGCTATTACTGACATGGAAAATTTGTTAGAGTCACAAGGAGAGCCTTTAAATACTTTTGTTCAACCATTCTTTGGGTCTGAAGACTCTGGATATCGAAAAAAATCTTTATTTTGCCCAAATTACAACAGAGGCCCATCCATAACCACGTTTGAACATTTGGTCGAACGAGATTTAAAATTACTTTCCCAAGGCTTTTCCTATTCCAATGTTAATACTGGCAATTTGACATATACAGAGATTCAACAAATTGATTCCATTAAGAAAAATCATAACATTGTAATAAGAAATGCAGACAAAGGGGGAGCTTTGGTTGTATTATCCTCTGACCAATACAAACAAGAAGCATTAAGACAACTATATGATGCTAAATTCTATCAACCTTTAAAAGAAGACCCTACTTCAAAATATGCCTTAGAATTTACAGAATTGTTGTCCCTCGGGAGAATTCTAAATGTTATCAGTTACAAGGAATGTGAGTTTCTGAATTGTCCACATCCCGTGATTCCGGTATTCCACCATCTCCCAAAGATCCATAAATCGCTAGTCAACCCTCCTGGACGACCAATAGTGGCGAGCATTGGATCTTTGGGAGATGGGTTATCGCGGTATGTGGACAAATTCTTACAGCCCCTGGTTTTTCTACTTCCTTCCTACATTAGAGATACAGCAGATCTCATTGTCAAATTACAGGCTGTTACATGGCACAAGGAATACAGGTGGGTGACATTAGATGTTTCCTCCCTGTATTCCATTATTGATCACAACCACGGTCTTAAAGCGATACGATATTTTCTCGATTTATCCACATTATCAATTTCACATTGCACTTTTTTACAAGAATCAATATTCTTTTTACTCACGCACAATTATTTTCTTTTTGATTCACATTTTTATTTACAAAAATTAGGCACTGCAATGGGCACGAGTTTTGCACCTTCATATGCTAATTTGTTTATGGGTTTTTGGGAGGCACAATTTATTTATCACTCTAACAATCTCTTTCGTCAAAATATCATCTTTTATAAGAGATATATTGACGATCTTATATTAATTTGGGATGGTGATGAGCACTCTTTATTTTCATTTATTCACTATTTAAATACTAATGACTATAATATCAAATTCACATATGAGCACAATATTAATCACATTCATTATTTAGATCTAACCTTGTATATTGACAATGAGATGTTTATTCAAACCGACATTTATCGCAAAAAGAACTCCAGGAATATGCTTCTCAATGCGCGGAGTTGTCATCCCCGCTCATTGATAAGGAATATTCCTGGTTCTCAATTTATGAGACTAAAAAGACTCTGTTCTACCAATGACATTTTCCTGTCAAGATCAAAAGAAATGTTTGACAGATTCATAGCCAGGGGCTATTCCACACAAGACGTAGAGTCAGCATTCAATAAAGCTGACTCTATGGATAGAGATACTTTGATTCAAAGAACAGGTTTGAAAGCAACTAATTCTAACAATATATCTTCTAAAAATACACAGACTCCATTCTTTGTAACTACCTATAGTGCTCAATCTCAACTTATTTCCAAGATAATATCTAAACATTGGCATACTCTTCTCCTTGATGAGGATATTGGCCCTCTATTATCTAGTGGCCCTAGATTTACCTTCCGTAAGGCAAAAACCCTAGCCTCTCATCTTTCTCCTAGTCTGTTTGACTCCAAATTAAAAACTGCTAATATTAGCACCATACCTAAAGGTTTCCATAAATGCGCAAATTGCTCAATGTGTCAATACGCATTACCTTCTAAATTTATAACCTATTCAAATGGGTCAAGGAAGTTTTATATTAAGACTTTTTTGAATTGCAATACATCCTTCGTTGTATATGTTCTTCTATGCGCATGCGGCCATAGATATGTGGGACGCACAATTAGATCCTTGAGGTTACGCATAGCTGAACATACCCGTCTGATCAAGAGGAAAGACTTGGTCCATCCTGTCTCCAGACATTTCACCCAATGCCCTAGGGGAGGTATTGGCAATTTCTCCTTTACAGCCATTGAACATATACCCCGTCACCCCAGGGGCGGTAACAGGGAGAATACATTAAATCAGAAAGAAATGTATTGGATTTATACTCTTAATACTCTCTATCCCTCCGGAATGAACTCCGATTGGGAATTGAAACATTTTTTATAGATAATACTATAAAACACTGTATTATGTCTATATCAATTTACTACGGACATTGGTATAATACCTTCTGCTACTTATTGCTATTTCAGGAAATAATAACAGAACAACTTGAATAAGTTATGAAATGTATTTTATTAAGAATAATACCTATTTGTATTACTGTACTATCTGTACTTACCTGTACAATTGCATTAATACCTAATGGTACCAATTATGCATAGTTGATTTTTATCTCCCATGATTATTTTCTTATTCTTCTTTTCTTCCATGATAGTCTTTTCCTTTTTTCCTTATTTAGAATTTCCAACATTTGGGTATTTGACATTATAATATGTTCGTTGTTTTTAATCTTTATATATAATCTTTATTTTTATTTTTCTTTCCTTCCCCCCTTTTTTTGGTTAGTAGATTATATAGTTCATCATGTGTTATGAAGTTTCTCGCTGTACCACAGACATGCCAGTGTTAATATGTTTTTCATTTCATGTGTTTATTACTATCTGCTGTGTCCAATTTGGTTTTGACCAATCAGATGTGGCTCACATGTATATAAGTTGTGTCTGTGTACTGAACCATATTCTCTTTGATAAAGTCCCATGCTAGGGATGAAACGCGTTAGAGTGGTTCTACTATGATGTCCTACCTTTTTTTCTTAATAAAGTAATTTTATTTTACTAGCTTGTAGTGTTACTAGGAGTAGTGACCATCCGCCTTTCCTACCTCTTATTACCTTTTTGGTATGGAGCACACAGCAGTCTCTGAGGCTACAGGTGTTTACTATCAACACTGAACGGAGGCGGTATCCAGCTAATCTGCGCTACAGCAACACCCTGCATGCAGTACCCCAAGTCCCGGCACGGCCGTTTCCTTCTGGAGGTAGACCCAGTGTGATCGGAGGGTTGGAGCGCTCTACCCGGGGACCCCAGTGCAACACAGCCGGCGAACCCTGTGACACGGCCTACACGTCATCTGCCTGAGTCACAGCGCGGCTGGTTGCCTCGAGGTATGGAGCCCCAGTGTCATCTATGGGCTTGATCGCACCACCCGTGGGACCCCAGTACAGCGCGGCCGTGGCCTTCGGAGACGCAGCCCCTACGTCATCAACATCGGTGAGCTGAGGGTTTGGCATACACGCCAGGCAGCAGATGAGTTGCGGTGTCCACCGGCAGATCAGCAAAGGAGCACCCAGGTTCTTTGATTCCTCTGCAGCTGGGATTCCCCTGCCTCATACAGGTTGGAGGGGATTTTTTGCTTCATTGCAATACACGGCTGAATAGGTGGCAGGATTACCAGTCGGGTCAGGTTAGCATTATTGGGACTATTATTGATCAATAGTTGATGTGGCTGCGGTCTCACTGCTTTGTATCTTTGGTTCACATTTGCATATTAACCCCCGACTGGTGTGCCCATACCTTCATAGCCATCTTGACTTTATTTCTTTATACTTATTATCTCACACCTGCCTAAAGACATTCCTAGTTACTCCTGGACAGTGATTGCATTTTTCTTTTTTGCGTTTTATATGATTGCAGCATTGGAACATTGGAGTTCACTCTCCATTTTTTCTACCGCATATAATAGCATAATTTTTTTTTGCCCATAAAAGAAACTTTGCCATCAAGCAGCAAAAGATAAGGAAGAAGTTTGATGGAACTCTAATATCGCTTTTTTTAAACGTTGATTGCCCATTGTGAATCTGATTTAAAAATCCAACAAGGAATATTTTTTAAAGTGACAATGTAATTTTTATTGAGAAGGAGAGAATATTTGTGATTTTTATACCAAACCCTATAGAGTACGATGCTATGTTTTCATATTCAATACCATTTTACATTGTTATCATCACTGTTTAATTTTATCAATGATGTTGCATTTTGCATTATAATTACAGTAGACTTGCATGTGTTATTAATTCTGCTAAGAAACCACAAAAATAACAATTTGTATCTTTTATTCTATATTTATTATTTATTATTCAATACTTTCAACTTTTGCTAGGCTTGCTCTACTTTTCATACAGTACTGTTTCTGTGAGTGGTCTCAGTGAGTGTTAATTCTTTATTACATTTTTAAACATTTCCAAGGATTCAAGGACGCACACACATTAGACAAAGATGGACTAATTTAGTTGCATAAGGCATTCAAGTCATTATCCTTAACTCCCCCGGGCCATGGGAGCTTCTTTAAAAAACAAAGACACATTAACTTTGAGCCTTTGGTTCTTGGCTGAGTAATTACGTTGCCTGGTTTGACACACCTGAGCATCACAGCATTAGAGTTCTATAGTTGCACCTTCCCCCCTTCTTGGAGATTTGGTGAGAATGACTTCGCTTTCAATGTGAATTTCAAGTCTGGGGAAAAAAAAGGTATCCTTTTTTCCTCCCTCGACATGGGCTTATTGAGTGAGTGATCTTAAGAAACCATTATGTGAAGCATGTTTTTTATACTTTATCAATTATTGCCATTCTTATAACACTTGCTTTTTTAATTCTACTGTAATGTACTGTATACTGTACTGTATGAGGTGGCATAATATAATTTTTATTTGGGGGTTGGGGGTTCAAATGATTCTGATGAATAACTTATTCTGTACAATTTATCAACGACACATTTTTATATATTGAAATGGTCAAAGAACTTTGCTGTAGGTATAGTACTACTGTAAGTGTATAGACAGTTAAACCATGAACACACCAAAAAGTATATATTAAGAATGAACAATTTTATGTGATCAGGATAATAAAGGAAAAACGAATACTACAAAGACACGTAGATTTACAATCTTGTTTTTATCTTCTTCATAATGGCTGCATTGCATTCTTTAGTTCTTTTGTCATTGAGAGAGGGGGGATTAGGGCAAATTACTGACTGTTATTACAGTATGCACACAGTACAATAAGTTTGCACATCCCCCTCTTCCTGTAGTGCTGCATCCCTGAAAGAAAAAAAAATCACCAGGTTTAGTGCATTAAAGACCTTGAGTATTTCACAATATTGGACTACAGTATAACTACTGTCTGATTATATATAACTGTATAACTACAGTACATACTGTGACTATATACTGTATACAGTATAACTATAACTATAAGTTATACATTGGAGCACTGTGTCTTACCTGGCTGTATTGGTGGGGGGAGGGGGGTGGTTTCCTGTACATTGTCTCTTTGCCCAGCTCCAAACATGCACATGCAAAACAGAAATAGAAAAAAAATATTATACCAAGCATTAAAAGCATTAAACAATTAAACAATTGTGTTACAATCCAGGGTGCTGGAGCAGGTGTGCTTCTGGCAGCAGGTCATGGTAGATGGTCTGGAGGATGCTTTCCTCCTGTCTTGGTCTTACTGGGGTTGTCATCTCCTCAACCAGAAGGACATACGTGTAATCTGCAGGCGGAGGGGGTGTTGGAAGCATGAAGGTCAAATCCAGGGTTTGAGAGGGTGCATGGGGGAAGTTTGCGGTTCCTCCATGGTAGAATAAAGCGCCTCAAGGCCCTCCTCCTGCTCCTGTGTCGGACATACAGGGGCAGGGACTCCAAGCAAAGAATAGAGCACAGCGATGTTCCTTTCAATCTTATTAATACAAACACCTATGGCACCCATGCACCTATCCATATTCAACATGGTTTCCAAAAGAAGATCAATCTTGCCCTACATTCGGTCACTGTATTGTTGAATTGAGTTGTCAGTGATATCGACACCACTGAAAAGATTCAGCATGCGGGCGAACGAACTCGATCTGGTGCGAGGAGTGCTGTTGTCATCTGCGTGGATGGGTGCTGGAACAGGTGTGCTGGGGGTTCCCAGATGAGCATCATAGTGGATGGGTGCAGGAGCAGGTGTTCTGGGGGTTTCCAGATAAGCATCGTAGTGGATGGGTGCTGGAGCAGGTGAGCTGGGGCTTTCTAGACGAGCATCCTCGGACAAAGGGTCAGAGCGGGCGGATGCTTTGGGATCGGTGGTGGTGGGAGATAGCAGTGAAAAGTCTGGGACGTCCTCTTCGGTGGGTGCAGGGTCACTTCTTTTGGGCGTCCAAAGTGTTTGATCTGAGTATATGTTAGCCATTTTCTTCTTCACATAATAAGGACCAGGGTTTTGGAGTCTTCAGAACATTTTCTTTATTCTCCTTTGGATTTCGCTTTGGCTTGGATAAGGAAACCAGCGGTTGATTTTGTGAGTACCCCAATCACCAATTACTGAACTGTATGCTGCGTTATTTTCCGTCACTAGGGGATTTGGTCTGGCATTGCGGGGGTGTGCTGGTTCCCGTCGGGGGAGCTCATGATCGCCGTGGCCAGCTTTTCCCTATACTTATGTTATTGCCTATGGGCTTCATTTGCTACAGCTACAGCTTTCTTCTTTATACTCAGGACTCCGGTACATCAAGGGTTAATGTGGATGCCACTGCGTGATGCACGCGTGTCTACTGGGCTAGTAGCGCCACACACTGAGGTTCATTCCTCTCATTGCTACCCTTTGGCTTGGAAACAGGTTCCACCTTTTGCTTTCTCTTGGTTGGCATGGCAGAAGAAAGCAGTTTCCTGAGTCCGTAGAATCGGTGTTGATCCATGGATGCAGATGGAAAAATGCACAATACAGTACCTGGACAATTGCATTCAGATAGAGATCGGCGTGTCGGAGGCTATGCAATTTGTGTATCCTTTTATATACTGTGTCCCTATTTAATTTTTTTGCCGGCATGGACATGAGCTGCAGGTGTTAAAAGTGGGTGTACTTTATACTAAACCTGTCGAGCCAGGTCCATTACATTATAAATACTGTACACCATCACTTTTGTTGATTCAAAGCACAATGAATATACATTGGATACACATAGAATATAAATTACTCTGTGCTTGATTTATTTTCTAAAGCAGTGATGCCGAGGAAAAGGATTGCACTTTTCAACTGTAGTGTACAGTAAAAAGGGAACTTCAAAACAGAAGAACTGAAGCACAGCTGAAAAAAGGTGTAGCAGTAGGGTAGTAGTCCATTTAAAAAATGTATTGAATTAAAAACATTATAAACAAAAGTCCTGACAGATCCTCTAACGCGGTTCAAGCACAGGGCGCTTTATCAAAGTGTGATCTGTCAGTAAGCAACAAGACACTGATATAGGGTAACATCTAACTGAACCAGCTGATTCACTAAATTAATCATCCCCATCACACCTGAACAGGGTGTCACGTTAGAAGTCTAAGTTACCTACTAAACAGTGACAACACAAATACAACATATACACATGTTAAAACATATAATAATGTATGCAATCAGCTGAGAAAAAGCTGTATTAGTAAAGACATCCAAAAAATGAAACTTATAAATACATCAACAATATGAGACAAAAATAACAAAAAAATGAATGTAACAAAAAATAACTCTACAGTACATACATCCACAGGGTGAGGATTTGCATATGTCTAAAAAAAACTATCATATAATAATGTATGAACAAGAATTGTATTGATTGATACATATAAATCTTTAAAATCATATATTTATAATTGATGTCTAGATCTTATAAGATCATAGAATTTTGCTTATTAAACTCTCTTAATTTTCAAAATTATAAAGGTTAGACCTTGAATAGTAAATCAAATAAATATAAGAATGAAATCTGGTTTGCTTTATATCTATATTATAGCATAAATAAACCTGCAATATACCAATAGATGATACATGTCTTAGTGCAGCTCCGGACTTTTGGGCTGGTAACAGTCCTACTACTTGCTTGTAGTGTACAGTATTTGGTACCCTAATGTTACATTTTTCTTTTTTTGTTCCAGGAATTATGGATAAAGTATTTTTCCAAGAGAAAATTGTCAGCCGCATTGTTGAATACATAAGGCATGATTTCCCATCTCATCACTGTTATTTCCAGGACAATGAACCTAAACATACCGGCTCCCTGCCTATATTTTTGTGAGCGGTATCAACGGGGTTAATACGCCACCGGAGTAAGTACTGTACTCCAATGTACAATAACTTTTTCTCAGTGTTTTAAACTCTTTTTATCTGTTCAACTAATTTGCCATTTTTTTCCCCTCCCTTTCAGATCACCAGATTTGAACCGCATAGAGTTGATGTGGCATTGTCAGGATCGCCGCCAGGCTCTGCCCCCAGCACGTGTCACGCGGCTGTACCTCTGACATTCACAGACCGCTATCGGTGCGTACGCAGCTGCGCAATGCTTTATCCGCGGAGGCGCGCTCCCGCTGTATCACCACAGCACCCACTCTGCGTCGCACTCCTCGTACACGCGCACGCCGCATGCCAACGAACACTAGCAGCATCAGCTGTGTTACACCAGTAGTCAATCCTGCACTACCCTATCGGCTCGTGGCTCATGTGTGAGGTCATCATCTGCTAGTTCCTGATTGGTGCTTTCCCCTTTAAATGCCTTCCTGTTTCACTTTCACTTTGCTGGACATAAACACTGTTGTGCTGTGCTTGCTGCTTCTTGGATCTTGTCTGTTCCTGTGCCTTGCCTGACTCGTGTTGTGACCCCTGCTTGTACCTGGACCTGTCTCTTCTCCACCCCTGGACTTCGGCTTGTTATTGGACCCCTGCTCTCTCCAACCCCGGATCACGGCTTTGGATAAACGATGATTCTTCTCTCTCTAACCCCGGAACACGGCAAGTACCACGGCTCCCCCGAACTCTCCTGCCCCGACCCAGCTCCACGACTCCGACAACACATTCCGGACCTGGCTCCATGGTTGGAGGGCAGCGGTTATATACATCCCCACCTCAGCCCCGCGGTCTAGACCTGTTTGTGGTGAGCACAGCATGACAGGCATGCGCTGAAGGATTATATCAGAAAAGTTGTCAAACCGTCAAAAAGGATGAATTAGCAAAAGGAATAATGGGTGGGTGGGAATTTTGCTACAGCCAGGAACAGAATGAATGCTCCCGCTCCCGCCTGAGCCTTAATGCCTCCCCTTAGCCCCTCGCCCAGCTCCTCCCACAGGCCGCGACGGCAGCCCAGAGACCCCGAGAGGTGAGGGGGGGGCTTTACCTTGGTCTAGGGCATCACTATCCTAATTGGCTGGAGGGATTGCTTGACCAGGGAGGCTGCGAGGGACCCCCTCAACCTCTTTAATCGATACTCACATATAACAGACAAGTAACGACAGACTCGTTTTGGAGGTATAAAAGGCTGCAGCTTTGTTTATTAACAAAGTCCCTGCCAGGGTGCTCGCTTAATGAGTTTATAGAAGGAGGTCAGCCAGGCCTTGGACTGCTGCCCCCGTATCCGGCCGAGCCCCAATGACCAGACCTTTGTCGCAAGTGTGTTCCCGGGAGTCACGTTCAGTTGTCCCCGTCAACTTGCTAATACCCACGGGCACCGCCAGCCCCGAGCCCGTCTGGCAAGGACAAGCACTTACCCCCCCAAACTGCAGCCACAACAGGTCTATTTAACCAACCTTAAATTAGGCACGTGCCGCCAAACCCACTAGGACCCTCTTAAACCCTTCTTGAAGTCGTTTTTGAAAAAATCTGCTCCAATCTCAAGTACATGTACACCGACGACCCTAAATAGGATGACTAATTTGCAATTGAAATCCGAGTGGCTGATCTTCCACCCCCCACACCACGTCAAAAATTTCCCCACCATCTTGTTCAATTTTACGCGCGCTTGGTCAACGGCGCCCGGGGCCCGAGCACCCCTCCTTACTGCTCTGCAAACTATGTCTGACTAGTCGATCTGAATTCCCGGCTAAAGGGCGAGGATGAGAGCCAGGTCTTGTTTTATCACGTTAACCAGTTAGAAGAAGTGTTGCGCGGCCCGGTCTTTGCCCCCGGCATGAAAGATCAGCATCCGTGGCACTCTTCTATCCCTAGCCTTCACCATCAGCCATGGGAGCAATTGAGTCCACCGCAGTCCCCTTCCTCCCCTCCATAACACATTTGCATGCTCCCCGCGCAACCCAAGGTTTCTCCCATATGGGCTTTTGACAGCTCGCTTTTCTGCCCAGTTTATACGTGAGTCGCTGATGATCCATGCATCTGGGGAATCTGCAAAGGCATAAAGGTGATGGAGTTTAATTCCCACAAACTCTATTCCCCCGCTAACATGGGCCTGATATAGGACGGTATCTGTTAGACTTCCACCCACCTACCCCCATGTTATCTGAGCAGAAGGTGACTTACTTATTTGCGAATAAATGACCCCATAGACGCACCGCGATGAGCAAGGGGAATAGCTCTAGGAATGTTGAGTTCCCAATGAGCTCAGACTCCCTCCAGTGGTGAGACCACTGTTCCGCGCACCATGCCCCATTAAAGTAAGCCCCAAAACCGACTGAACCTGACGCATCTGTAAACAATTGTAGCTCAGTGTTATTAGCTGGACACCCTCACCACAAGTTTCTGTTCCGCCCTTCTTGCCAGCATGACACTTGCTGCATATACCAAGTGGCAAAACAGTGCCTGTAAATGCCTCAATGAGGTCTTTTTGATGAATTCCCAGAGCAGCTTGCTAGGGAGACTAGCTTTTCTGGGGGGATCCTGTTCTCCATCCTCACTGAGTCAATCTCAATGCCCAAAAAGTAAGGACGGTTTTGGGACGCACCGTTTTTTCGTTGGCCAAAGGAAAGCCATACTCACATGCCATGGCTGAAAATTTAAATAGCCACCTTGCGCATAAATCTGAACCCCCGGGCCAACAAAAAAGAAGTCTTCCAAGTAGTGCATGGCCCCCACATGTCTCTCTCTCACTGCCAGGAAGAGAGCTCAGAGCTCCTACTCCATGAGGAGATAGTTGGAACCCCAATTGCAACTGAAGGACTCACCCCTAAGGGGCTGAACTTCATACTATAATTTAGGCACTTCCTTCCTTTAGCTCAAAGAGGGAGGACCCAGCACATGCACCACCACTCCCGTCACTCAGGAAGTTAGCATGAGGAGTGGAAAAACCCCATAGGACAGCCTGTCACTGTCTGTGTCTTACTAGAATTTACATGACATGGTAGGCAGAGAGCTAGCTGGACCAGCCATCGCTATACGTATATATTTTTTCATTTAAATTTTGTATGTTTTAAAAAAAATTGTAACATATACGTATATGTTTTCCTATTAGTTTGATCATAATATTTGCAAATCCTGCTGCTGATATCTTTGACGCCTTAATAAAATGGGATTCAAAGTGCTATTTTAATGAGTACAAGATAGTGTTTTGATATTTATTGTATGCTATGAACCTGTCTTTCTCATTAGCACCCAAATAGACGTGGTACTAATTTTATATGGACTTTTTACAGTGTCTACAACATTTTTACTTGTTCTACAGATGCAGCGGCCGTTATTTGAACACTTCACGCGTTGTATACCTCGGAATACCCATGCCATGGTGTGTGATTTCTTCCAACTGTACCGCCTGTAGATGCGAGTGCAGGCGAGTGCAGAAAATTGCATTTTAGTGTTCTGGTTTTTAAACACCTGAAATTGACACAGTAGCCCAGTAGCACAGTACTGTACACATTACAATTCATTAATTTCATTGCATTTCATTGCACACAAAGAAACAGAATCCATGAAATTCAAACAAAGCAACCACGATAAACACGTGTCCCTGTGGCAATTGGCCGCGTTAATTTTCCGTGGAGTACAGCAGAGCACACAAAAACAGCTCCGTGATTTGTTCGAATAACGGCTGCTGCATCTGTATACTATAGTGTTTTTGTATTATAGTAAATCATCAAAGGAGTGAAAGAGGGAACCCAGCATGGTTAGAAAGCTTGTTACTTATCAACAATCTATTTGTCCAAAGAAAGGTCATACTACCTTCTCCCTACTTTGCTCCAATAATCAAATACCGTAATTACTAATTAGCCCTGAGCAGGCACAGATTTGGGTTACAGTGACAGTAACAGTTGGCTGAGACTGATATCTCTGCTGTTAGATGAGATTCTAACACTGAGCCGCTTGGGTTGATCACTAGTTATCAAACTTCCAATTTATTCATTTGAAAAAAAAAAGTTTGTGTAATATTTCTGTTGGAATTAATCTGAGACCCATTTTACTTTAGAAACATTGACTCACTTTCTGCCAAAAATATATGATAAATACAAATAGCTTTAAAGAACAAATATTTCCTTACATATTTATTCAAACCATTAACTATAAATAATTGTCATCTTAGGAGAAGGGGCCATAAGGTACCATTTAGTAAATCTTGGCCATAATGCCTTAGGAAGGCCCTTAATATTGTAAAGGCTCCATTACTCTTAGAAATGACAATTTTTTCCATCTGTTCGTCAATCACCTGCTAGTGTAATAGAATGAAACTAATAAAATATTGGGAATGACAACTTCTCCCAAACTAAAACTGTTGACTAAACGCACTAATCAGAAGCTCCTTTTACTGTGTGGGAACCATTAACTCAGCCAACAACTGTACACACAAAAGTGCTTGTGCTAATTTGTAAATGTAACCGTGTGCATAAAAAAGTTGAAATGTACACTTTCAAATATCTAGATAAAATAACAATTGTTGGCTTAAAAGACAGTTACTAATACAGTTGGACGTCTGAAAAAGTAATTTATCTTTATTTGTAATACTTTAATATTGTCTTTATTTTTTTATACGAAGTATTATGATTCGTAACCGTTGGGGTCATTAAAGTCAACTGGCCATTGCAATAACATCGATCTACCCCTATTGTAGAGTTGTGTGAAACTTTCCAATAAAATTTCAACAATTATTTGTGATTTTGTTTTTTTACCAAAAATTATTCTCTTGAAACAAATTCGCAGAACTTTTCCTTGAAAATCACATATTTCCGACAAAGTTTCGCTAAGGAATCACACATCAGTTGTATTTTCACAATTGATTCGCCTAGCATTTTAAGTTTGTTTAATGATGCTAACTCCCATTCTGAGCATGAAATAGGGCTTCTGCTAGAGGGGAGAGTAAGTGAGAGTAGGGTAGAGGAAGTGAGAATATGGGAGAGGAGGAGAGGAGGTGAGAATAGGTGGAAAGGAGGTGAGAACAGGGGAGAGGATGTGAGAATAAAGGAGAGGAGGTGAGAATAGGGGATAGGAAGTGAGAATAGAGAAAAGGAAATGAGAATAGAGGAGAGGAGGAGAAGAGGTGAGATAGAGAATAGAGGAGAGGAGGTGAGAATAGGTGGAAAGGAGGTGAGAATAGGGGAGAGGATGTGAGAATAAAGGAGAGGAGGTGAGAAAAGAGGAGGAGAGAGAATAGGGGAGAGGAGGTGAGAATATGAGAGAGGAGGTGAGAATAGGGGAGGGGAGAGGAGATGAGAATAGAGGAGAGGAGGTGAGAATAGAGGAGAGAAGGTGAGAATAGAGGAGAGGATGTGAGAATAGGGGCGAGGAGGTGAGACTAGGGGAGAGGAGGTGAGAATAGTTGAGAGGAGGTGAGAATAGAGAAGAGGATGTGAGAATAGATGAGAGGAGGTGAGAATAGAGGAGGAGAGAGAATAGGGGAGAGGAGGTGAGAATAGACAGGAGGTGAGAATAGGGACGAGGATGTGAGACTAAGGGAGGAGGTGAGAATAGTTGAGAGGAGTTGAGAATAGGGGAGACGAGGTGAGAATAGGTGAGAGGAGTTGAGAATAGAGGAGAGGAGGCGAGAATAGGGGAGAGAAGGTGAGATAAGGGGAGAGGAGACGAGAATAGGGGAGAGGAGGTGAGAATAGGGGAGAGGAGAATAGAGAGAATAGGGAAGAGGAATGAGTATATGGGAGAGGAGGTGAGAATAGGGGAGAGGAGGTGAGAATAGGGGAGAGGAGGTGAGAATATGAAGAGGAGGTGAGAATATGGGAGAGGAGGTGAGAATAGGGGAGAGGAGGTGAGAATAGGGGATATGAGGTGAGTGGAGAGGAGATGAGAATAGAGAGGAGATGAGAATAGAGATTAGAAGAGAATAGTGGAGAGGAGATGAGAATAGGGGAGAGGAGGTGAGAATAGGGGAAGAGGTGAAAATAAGGGAAGGGAGAGGAGAAGAGAATAGGGGAGAGGAGGTGAGAATAGGAGAGAGGAGATGAGAATAGAGGAGAGGAGGTGAGAATAGGGGAGAGGAGGTGAGAATAGAGGAGAAGAGAGAGAATAGGGGAGAGGACAGAATGGGAGAGGAGGTGAAAATAGGGGATAGGAGGTGAGAGTGGAGAGGATATGAGAATAGAGAGGAGGTGACAATAGGGGAGAGGAGATGAGAATTGGGAGAGGAGGTGAGAATAGAGAAGAGGAGCTGAGAATAGAGAAGAGGAGCTGAGAATAGAGGTGAGGTGAGAATAGGGGAGAGGATGTGAGAATAGAGGAGAGGAGGTGAGA
Organism: Ascaphus truei; assembly: GCF_040206685.1. NCBI lineage: Eukaryota > Metazoa > Chordata > Amphibia > Anura > Ascaphidae > Ascaphus > Ascaphus truei. Next base: position 21,962,746 of record NC_134483.1, read on the forward strand.
ATAGAGGAGAGGAGGTTAGAATAGAGGAGAGGAGGTGAGAATAGAGGAGGATAGAATATAGGAGTAGATGGTGAGAATAAGGGAATGGGGAGGAGACGAGAATAGGGGAGAGGAGGTGAGAATAGAGTAGAGGAGGCGAGAATAGGGGAGAGAAGGCGAGATAAGGGGAGTGGAGACGAGAATAGGGGAAAGGAGGTGAGAATAGGGGAAGAGGTGAAAATAAGGGAAGGGAGAGGAGAAGAGAATAGGGGAGAGGAGGTGAGAATAGGAGAGAGGAGATGAGAATAGAGGAGAGGAGGTGAGAATAGAGGAGAGGAGGTGAGAATAGAGGAGAGGAGGTGAGAATAGGGGAGAGGAGGTGAGAATAGAGGAGAATAGAGAGAATAGGGGAGAGGACAGAATGGGAGAGGAGGTGAAAATAGGGGATAGGAGGTGAGAGTGGAGAGGATATGAGAATAGAGAGGAGGTGACAATAGGGGAGAGGAGATGAGAATTGGGAGAGGAGGTGAGAATAGAGAAGAGGAGCTGAGAATAGAGAAGAGAAGCTGAGAATAGAGGTGAGGTGAGAATAGGGGAGAGGATGTGAGAATAGAGGAGAGGAGGTGAGAATAGAGGAGAGGAGGTCAGAATAGAGGAGAGGAGGTGAGAATAGAGGAGGATAGAATATAGGAGTAGATGGTGAGAATAAGGGAATGGGGAGGAGACGAGAATAGGGGAGAGGAGGTGAGAATAGAGTAGAGGAGGCGAGAATAGGGGAGAGAAGGCGAGATAAGGGGAGTGGAGACGAGAATAGGGGAGAGGAGGTGAGAATAGGGGAGAGGAGAGAGAATAGGGGAGAGGACAGAATGGGAGAGGAGGTGAGAATAGGGGAGAGGAGGTGAGAATAGGGGATAGGAGGTGAGAGTGGAGAGGATATGAGAATAGAGAGGAGGTGACAATAGGGGAGAGGAGATGAGAATTGGGAGAGGAGGTGAGAATAGAGAAGAGGAGCTGAGAATAGAGAAGAGGAGCTGAGAATAGAGGAGAGGTGAGAATAGGGGAGAGGATGTGAGAATAGAGGAGAGGAGGTGAGAATAGAGGAGAGGAGGTCAGAATAGAGGAGAGGAGGTCAGAATAGAGGAGAGGAGGTGAGAATAGAAGAGGAGAGAGAATAGAGGAGAGGAGGTTAGAATAGAGGAGGAGAGAGAATAGAGAGAGGAGATGCGAATAGGGGAGAGGAGGTGAGAATAGAGTAGAGGAGGTGAGAATAGGGAAGAGGAGGGGAGAATAGGGACGAGGAGATGAGTATAGAGGAGAGGAGGTGAGAGGAGGGGAGAGGAGGGAGAATAGAGTAGAGGAGGTGAGAATAGAGGAAAGGAGGGGAGAAGAGATGAGAATAGAGGAGAGGAGGCGAGAATAGGGGAGAGAAGGCGAGATAAGGGGAGAGGAGACGAGAATAGAGGAAAGGAGGCGAGAATAGGGGAGAGAAGGCGAGATAAGGGGAGAGGAGGTGAGAATAGGGGAGAATATTGGAGAGGAGGTGAGAATAGGGGATAGGAGGTGAGTGGAGAGGAGATGAGAATAGAGATGAGGTGAGAATAGTGGAGAGGAGATGAGAATAGCGGAGAGGAGGTGAGAACAGGGGATGAGGTGAAAATAAGGGAAGGGAGAGGAGATGAGAATAGGGGAGAGGAGGTGAGAATAGGAGAGAGGAGGTGAGAATAGGGGAGGGGAGAACAGAGAGAATAGGGGAGAGGACTGAGTATATGGGAGAGGAAGTGAGAATAGGGGAGAGGAGGAGAGAATAGGGGAGAGGAGGTGAGAATAGGGGAGAATATTGGAGAGGAGGTGAGAATAGGGGATAGGAGGTGAGTGGAGAGGAGATGAGAATAGAGATGAGGTGAGAATAGTGGAGAGGAGATGAGAATAGCGGAGAGGAGGTGAGAACAGGGGATGAGGTGAAAATAAGGGAAGGGAGAGGAGATGAGAATAGGGGAGAGGAGGTGAGAATAGGAGAGAGGAGGTGAGAATAGGGTAGGGGAGAGGAGATGAGAATAGGGGAGAGGAGGTGAGAATAGAGGAGAGGAGGTGAGAATAGAGGAGAGGAGGTGAGAATAGAGGAGAGGAGGTGAGAATAGGGGCGAGGAGGTGAGACTAGGGGAGAGGAGGTGAGTATAGTTGAGAGGAGGTAAGAATAGAGAAGAGGAGGTGAGAATAGAGGAGAGGAGGTGAGAATAGACAGGAGGTGAGAATATGGATGAGGATGTGAGACTAGGGGAGTGGAGGTGAGAATAGTTGAGAGGAGTTGAGAATAGGGAAGACGAGGTGAGAATAGGTCAGAGGAGGTGAGAATAGAGGAGAGGAGGGGAGACTAGGGGAGAGGAGTGGAGAATAGGGGAGAGGAGATGAGAATAGAGGAGAGCAGGTGAGAGGAGGGGAGAAGGGGGAGAATAGAGTAGAGGAGGTGAGAATAGAGGAAAGGAGGGGAGAATAGGGGAGAGGAGATGAGAATAGAGGAGAGGAGGCGAGAATAGGGGAGAGAAGGCGAGATAAGGGGAGAGGAGTGGAGAATAGGGGAGAGGAGGTGAGAATAGGGGAGAGGAGTACAGAGAGAATAGGGGAGAGGACTGAGTATATGGGAGAGGAGGTGAGAATAGGGGAGAGGAGGTGAGAATAGGGGAGAGGAGGTGAGAATATGGGAGAGGAGGTGAGAATAGGGGAGAGGAGGTGAGAATAGGGGATAGGAGGTGAGTGGAGAGGAGATGAGAATAGAGAGGAGATGAGAATAGAGATGAGGTGAGAATAGTGGAGAGGAGATGAGAATAGGGGAGAGGAGGTGAGAATAGGGGAGAGGAGGTGAGAATAGGAGAGAGGAGGTGAGAATAGGGTAAGGGAGAGGAGATGAGAATAGGGGACAGGAGGTGAGAATAGAGGAGAGGAGGTGAGAATAGAGGAGAGGAGGTGAGAATAGAGGAGAGGAGGTGAGAATAGGGGAGAGGAGGTGAGAATAGTTGAGAGGAGTTGAGAATAGGGGAGACGAGGTGAGAATAGGGGAGAGGAGGTGAGAATAGTTGAGAGGAGTTGAGAATAGGGGAGACGGGGTGAGAATAGGGGAGAGGAGGTGAGAATAGAGGAGAGGAGTTGAGAATAGAGGAGAGGAGGTGAGAATAGGGGAGAGGAGGTGAGAATAGTTGAGAGGAGTTGAGAATAGGGGAGACGAGTTGAGAATAGGTGAGAGGAGGTGAGAATAGAGGAGAGGAGGTGAGAATAGAGGAAAGGAGGGGAGAATAGAGGAGAGGAGATGAGAATAGAGGAGAGGAGGTGAGAATAGGGGAGCAAAGGCGAGATAAGGGGAGAGGAGTGGAAAATAGGGGAGAGGAAGTGAGAATAGGGGAGAGGAGAACAGAGAGAATAGGGGAGAGGACTGAGTATATGGGAGAGGAGGTAAGAATAGGGGAGAGGAGGTGAGAATAAGGGAGAGGAGGTGAGAATAGGGGAGAGGAGGTGAGAATATGGGAGAGGAGGTGAGAATAGGGGAGAGGAGGTGAGTGCAGAGGAGATGAGAATAGAGAGGAGATGAGAATAGAGATGAGGTGAGAATAGTGGAGAGGAGATGAGAATAGGGGAGAGGAGGTGAGAATAGGGGATGAGGTGAAAATAAGGGAAGGGAGAGTAGACGAGAATAGGGGAGAGGAGGTGAGAATAGGAGAGAGGAGGTGAGAATAGGGGAGGGGAGAGGAGATGGGAATAGGGGAGAGGAGGTGAGAATAGAGGAGAGGAGGTGAGAATAGAGGAGAGGAGGTGAGAATAGAGGAGAGGATGTGAGAATAGGGGTGAGGAGGTGAGACTAGGGGAGAGAAGGTGAGAATAGACAAGAGGATGTGAGAATAGAGGAGAGGATGTGAGAATAGAGAAGAGGATGTGAGAATAGAGGAGAGGAGGTGAGAATAGAGGAGAGTAGGTGATAATAGGGGAGAGCAGGTGAGAATAGAGTAGAAGAGAGAGAATAAGGGAGTGGACAGAATGGGAGAGGAGGTGAGAATAGGGGATAGGAGGTGAGAGTGGGGAGGATATGAGAATAGAGAGGAGGTGACAATAGGGGAGAGGAGATGAGAATTGGGAGAGGAGGTGAGAATAGAGAAGGGGAGCTGAGAATAGAGAAGAGGAGCTGAGAATAGAGGAGAGGTGAGAATAGGGGAGAGTATGTGAGAATAGAGGAGAGGAGGTGAGAATAGAGGAGAGAAGGTCAGAATAGAGGAGAGGAGGTGAGAATAGAGCAGAGGAGGTTAGAATAGAGGAGGAGAGAGAATAGAGAGAGGAGGTGATAATAGAGTAGAGGAGGTGTGAATAGAGGAGGAGAGAATATAGTGAGGAGGTGGTGAGAATAAGGGAAGGGAGAGGAGGTGAGAATAGTGGAGAGGTGATGAGAATAGAGGAGAGGAGGCGAGAATAGGGAGAGGAGGCGAGATAAGGGGAGAGGGGCGAGAATATGGGATAGGAGGTGAGTGGAGAGGAGATGAGAATAGAGAGGAGATGAGAATAGAGATGAGGTGAGAATAGTGGAGAGGAGATGAGAATAGGGGAGAGGAGGTGAGAATAGGGGATGAGGTGAAAATAGGGGAGGGGAGAGGAGATGAGAATAGGGGAGAGGAGGTGAGAATAGAGGAGAGGAGGTGAGAATAGAGGAGAGGAGGTGAGAATAGAGGAGATGAGGTGAGAATAGGGGCGAGGAGGTGAGACTAGGGGAGAGGAGTTGAGACTAGGGGAGAGGAGGTGAGACTAGGGGAGAGGAGGTAAGAATAGAGAAGAGGAGGTGAGAATCGAGAAGAGGATTTGAGAATAGAGGAGAGGAGGTGAGAATAGAGGAAGAGAGAGAATAGGGGAGAGGAGGTGAGAATAGACAGGAGGTGAGAATAGGGACGAGGATGTGAGACTAGGGGAGAGGAGGTGAGAATAGTTGAGAGGAGTTAAGAATAGGGGAGAGGAGGTTAGAATAGGTGAGAGGAGGTGAGAATAGAGGAGAGGAGGGGAGACTATGGTAGAGGAGTGGAGAATAGGGGAGAGGAGATGAGAATAGAGGAGAGCAGGTGAGAGGAGTGGAGAGGAGGTGAGAATAGAGGAGAGCATGTGAGAGGAGGGGAGAAGAGGTGAGAATAGAGGAGAGGAGGTGAGAATAGGGGAGAGCAGGTGAGAATAGAGAAGAGAGAGAATAGGGGAGAGGACAGAATGGGAGAGGAGTTGAGAATAGGGGAGAGGAGGTGAGAATAGGGGGTAGGAGGTGAGAGTGGAGAGGATATGAGAATAGAGAGGAGGTGACAATAGGGGAGAGGAGATGAGAATTGGGAGAGGAGGTGAGAATAGAGAAGAGGAGCTGAGAATAGAGAAGAGGAGCTGAGAATAGAGGAGAGGTGAGAATAGGGAAGAGGATGTGAGAATAGAGGAGAGGAGGTGAGAATAGAGGAGAGGAGTTGAGACTAGAGGAGAGGAGGTCAGAATAGAGGAGAGGAGGTGAGAATAGAAGAGGAGAAAGAATAGAGGAGAGGAGGTTAGAATAAAGGAGAGGAGGTTAGAATAGAGGAGGAGAGAGAATAGAGAGAGGAGGTGCGAATAGAGGAGATGAGGTGAGAATAGAGGAGAGGATGTGAGAATAGAGGAGAGGAGGTGAGAATAGAGGAGAGGATGTCAGAATAGAGGAGAGGAGGTGAGAATAGAAGAGGAGAGAGAATAGAGAGAGGAGGTGCGAATAGGGGAGAGGAGGTGAGAATAGAGAAGAGGAGGTCAGAATAGAGGAGAGGAGGTTAGAATAGAGGAGGAGAGAGAATAGAGAGATTCGGTGCGAATAGGGGAGAGGAGGTGAGAATAGAGGAGAGGATGTGAGAATAGAGTAGATGAGATGTGAATAGAGGAGGAGAGAATATAGGAGTAGATGGTGAGAACAAGGGAAGGGGGAGGAGACGAGAATAGGGGAGAGGAGGTGAGAATAGAGTAGAGGATGTGAGAATAGGGGAGAGGAGGGGATAATAGGGGAGAGGAGATGAGAATAGAGGAGAGGAGGCGAGAATAGGTGAGAGAAGGCGAGATAAGGAGAGAGGAGACGAGAATAGGGGAGAGGAGGTGAGAATATGGGAGAGGTGAGAATAGGGGAGAGGAGGTGAGAATAGGGGAGAGGAGGTGAGAATATGGGAGAGGAGGTGAGAATAGGGATTAGGAGGTGAGTGGAGAGGAGATGAGAATAGAGAGGAGATGAGAATAGAGATGAGGTGAGAATAGTGGAGAGGAGATGAGAATAGGGGAGAGGAGGTGAGAACAGGGGATGAGGTGAAAATAAGGGAAGGAGGTGAGACTAGGGGAGAGGAGGTGAGTATAGTTGAGAAGAGGTAAGAATAGAGAAGAGGAGGTGAGAATAGAGGAGAGGAGGTGAGAATAGACAGGAGGTGAGAATAGGGATGAGGATGTGAGACTAGGGGAGAGGAGGTGAGAATAGTTGAGAGGAGTTGAGAATAGGGGAGACGAGGTGAGAATAGGTGAGAGGAGGTGAGAATAGAGAAGAGGAGGGGAGAGGAGGGGAGACTAGGGGAGAGGAGTGGAGAATAGGGGAGAGGAGATGAGAATACAGGAGAGCAGGTGAAAGGAGGGGAGAGGAGGGGAGAATAGAGTAGAGGAGGTGAGAATAGAGGAAAGGAGGGGAGAATAGGGGAGAGGAGATGAGAATAGAGGAGAGGAGGCGAGAATAGGGGAGAGAAGGCGAGATAAGGGGAGAGGAGTGGAGAATAGGGGAGAGGAGGTGAGAATATTGGAGAGGAGAAAAGAGAGAATAGGGGAGAGGACTGAGTATATGGGAGAGGAGGTGAGAATAGGGGAGAGGAGGTGAGAATAGGGATGAGGTGAGTATAGTGGAGAGGATATGAGAATGGGGGAGAGGAGGTGAGAATAGAGGAGAGGAGGTCAGAATACTAGAGAGGAGGTGAGAATAGGTGAGAGGAAGTGAGAATAGAGGAGAGGAGGTGAGAGTAGAGGAGAGTAGGTGAGAATAGGGGAGATAAGGTGAGAATAGAGGAAAGTAGGTAAAAATAGAGGAGCATAGGTGAGAAATGAGGAGAGATAATAGAGTAGAAGAGGTGAGAATAGGGGAGAGTAGGTGAGAATAGTGTAGAGGTGGTGAGAATAGGGAAAAGGAAGTGAGAATAGTGGAGAGGAGGGGAGAATAGAGGAGAGGAGGTGAGAATAGAGGAGGTGAGAATAGAGGAGAGAAGATGAAATAGAGAAGAGGAGATGAGAAAAGAGGAGAGGAGGTGAGAATAGTGGAGAGAATTGAGAATATGGAAGATGAAGTGAGAATAGTGGAGAAGAGGTGAGAAGAGAGGAGAGAAGGGGAGAATAGAGGAAAGGAGGTGAGAATAGAGAAGAGGAGGTGAGACTAGAGGTGAGGATGTGAGAATTGGGGAGAGGAGGGGAGAATAGAGGAGAGGATGTGAGAATAGAGAAGAGGGGGTGAGATTTGAGGAGAGGAGGTAAAAATAGTGGAGAGGAGGTGAGAATAGAGAAGAGGAGGTGATAATAGAGGAGAGGAGGTGAGAATATAGGAAAGGAGGTTAGATAAGAGGAGGGTTGAATAGGGGAGAGGAGATGAGAAAGAGGAGAGGACTTGATAAAAGGGGAGAGCAGTTGAGAATAGTGGAGAGAAGGTGGGAATAGGTGGGAGGGGGTGAGAATAGGTGGGAGGGTTGAGAATTGGGGGAGGAGGGGAGAATAGAGGAGAGGAGGGGATACTTGGGGAGAGGAGTTGAGAATAGGGGAGAGGAGGTGAGAATAGAGGAGAGGAGGTTAGAATAGGGGAGAAGAGGTGAGAATAGAGGAGAAGAGAGAGAATAGGGGAGAGTACAGAATGGGAGAGGAGGTGAGAATAGGGGAGAGGAGGTGAGAATAGGGGATAGGAGGTGAGAGTTGAGAGGATATGAGAATAGAGAGAAGGTGAGAATAGGGAGAGGAGATGAGAATTGGGAGAGGATGTGAGAATAGAGAAGGGGAGGTGAGGATAGAGAAGAGGAGCTGAGAATGGAGGAGAGTTGAGAATAGATGAGAGGATGTGAGAATAGAGTAGATGAGGTGTGAATAGAGGAGGAGAGAATATAGGGAGGAGGTGGTGAGAATAAGGGAAGGGAGAGGAGATGAGAATTGATGAGAGGAGGTGAGAATAGGGGAGAGGAGGGGAGAGGAGATTAGAATAGAGGAGAGGAGGCGAGAATAGGGGAGAGGAGGTTAGAATAGGGGAGAGGAGGTGAGAATAGGGGAGAGGAGGTGAGAATAGGGGAGATGAGGTGAGAATAGAGGAGAACAGAGAGAATAGGGGAGAGGACTGCGAATATGGGAGAGGAGGTGAGAATAGGGATAGGAGGTGAGTGGAGAGGAGATGAGAATAGAGGAGATGAGAATAGAGATGAGGTGAGTATAGTGGAGAGGATATGAGAATAGGGGAGAGGAGGTGAGAATAGAGGAGAGGAGGTCAGAATAGTAGAGAGGAGGTTAGAATAGGGGAGGAGAGAGAATAGAGGAGAGGAGGCGAGAGTAGAGAAGAGGAGGTGAGAATAGGGGAGAGAAGGTGAGAATAGAGGAAAGGAGGTAAAAATAGAGGAGCAGAGGTGAGAAATGAGGAGGAGAGATAATAGAGTAGAAGAGGTGAGAATATGGGAGAGTAGGTGAGAATAGCGTAGAGGAGGTTAGAATATGGAAGAGGTGGTGAGAATAGGGAAAAGGAAGTGAGAATAGTGGAGAGGTGAGAATAGAGGAGAGGATGTGAGAATAGAGGAGAGAAGGTGAGAATAGAGGAAAGGAGGTGAGAATATAGAAGAGGAGGTGAGACTAGAGGTGAGGATGTGAGAATTGGGGAGAGGAGGGGAGAATAGAGGAGAGGATGTGAGAATAGAGAAGAGGAGGTGAGATTTGAGGAGAGGAGGTAAAAATAGTGGAGAGGAGGTGAGAATAGAGAAGAGGAGGTGATAATAGAGGAGAGGAGGTGAGAATATAGGAAAGGAGGTTAGAAAAGAGGAGGGTTTAATAGGGGAGAGGAGATGAGAATAGAGGAGAGGACTTGATAAAAGGGGAGAGCAGTTGAGAATAGTGGAGAGAAGGGGGGAATAGGTGAGAGGGGGTGAGAATAGGTGGGAGGGTTGAGAATTGGGGGAGGAGGGGAGAATAGTGGAGAGGTGGGGAGAATAGGGGAGAAGATAGAGAATAGGGAAGAGGAGGTAAGAATAGAGGAGATTAGAATAGGGGAGTGGAGGTGATTATGGAGAGAATGTGAAAATAGAGGGAGGAGGTGAGAATAGGAAATATGAGGGGGGAATAAGGGAGAGGAGGTGAGAATAGAGGAGAGGTGGTGAAAAAAGAGGAGGTGAGAATAGAGGAGAGGAGGTGAGAATAGAGAGAGAAGGTGAGAATATGGAGAGCAGGTGAGAATAGGGAGAGGAGGTGAGAATAGAGGAGATGAGGTGAGAAAGGGGAACGGAGGTGAGAATAGAGGAGAGGAGGGAGAATTGTGGAGAGGAGGTGAGAATAGGGAAGAGGAGGTGAGAATAGGGAGAGAAGGTGAGAATAGGAAGAGGAGGTGAGAATAGAGGAGATGAGGTGAGAAAGGGGAACGGAGGTGAGAATAGAGGAGAGGAGGGAGAATTGTGGAGAGGAGGTGTGAATAGGGAAGAGGAGGTGAGAATAGGGAAGAGGAGGTGAGAATAGGGAAGAGGAGGTGAGAATAGGGAAGAGGAGGTGAGAATAGGGAAGAGGAGGTAAGAACAGGGAAGAGGAGGAGAGAATAGTGGAGAGGAGAGGGGAATAAGGGAGAGGAGGTGATAATAGGGGAGAGAATAGGCGATGAGTTTTTACTATGTAAATAAAAGTTTTATTTAATTGGGTGATTTCATAGCTTTAAGGAAGCCAATGACATTGATCATTTAATGTTATTTTTTTACACGTGTTTGTCCCTTTAAATGGATTTCTCTATATTAAGTTCTCAATTTGTTTTGAAAGAAGACAAATAGAAGGCCTTATCACTGCAGCTCAGAAACACCACCTATCACATTACATTCATTTTATTCGAGGTATTGAAACATTTCCACATCTTAGCAAATTATCATGAATTGGTCTTTCACATTTGAAACACTTATTTATACAACATTCTATTTGGTTCATATGAAGTTTGCAAATATAATATTTTGACAAATCATTAAAGTGTAAAAAAACCAAATAAACAGTTAATTAAAAATTCAGTATGAAATTAATAATAGATCTTCACTCATCCTATACAAAAACAGTTGTAAACAGCAATGTTTCTTCTGTACACACACACGCACACACACACACACACACACACACACACACACACACACACACACACACACACACACACACACACACACACACACACACACACAATCACAATCACACACACATATATATATATGTAAAAAGGCAACAAGAAACCTCCACCGTATTGCATATAGCAAATAAAAAGATGACTTGTGAGCACATTCACATATCTTAGGCAGGTCCTAACCATGCCTTTCACCATTATCCCCAGCATACAGTGCTTCCACTGCATCAAGGGATTCTGGAAAATTACATGTAAATGAGCACACAATGTGTCACCTTTTGTCTGAAAAACCATTATTTATATATACATATGTAGCCAGGTCCCCTCTGCAAGCTGAAGAACAAGTACGAGGAGTCTCTGGACAACCAGGAGACCCTCAAATGGGAGAACAAGAACCTGCAAGAGGAGATTGCAGACCTCACCGATCAGATCAGCGCTGGCGGGAAAATTACTCATGAGGTAGAAAAGGTGAAGAAAGAGCTAAAGCATGAAGAGAGAAAAACTTTGAGGATTCAGCTGGAACTTTCTCAGATCAAAGCCGACGTGGATCGGAAACTGTCCGGAAAAGATGAAGAGATCGATTGACCCGCCGGCACTTCTGGAGGGTGGGGGCCAGTGCAGGGAGCGCTTTGCAGTTCCGACGGTCCCCAGTGGCTCCCGAGCAGGGTGCCGCCATCTTGATGTAGATAGCGCATGCGCAGTGAGTCCCGATGTCACTGCAGAGTTGCGCATGCGTGAGGAAAGCGTGAGGGGAGTTTGCGAAACCCTAGCCTACCAGGGAAGGCTCTTGGAAGGGACTACAAGTCCCATGAGCCTCAGCAGCGCCCCACATGACGCCAGGGAGCCAATAGGGCTGGAGAATGGCCCTGCAGGAGTAAAGAGATACTGCACCGACACACTTTATTCGAGCAAATACCCAGTATGTACCTGGCAGATACCTGGAATGCGCCGCTCCTCACCTCTGACAAGCCCCGTTGTGTTTGCCTTCCCAGCCTGGGTTCATGCCTGGCTGACGGGCGGCTGATCTGTTAAATGATAATGATTAGGATTTAATAGGCTGCAATGCTTCGCGTGTCTACCAGATGGCATAAATTCAAGGATTGTTTGTCACGTTGCCTTGTTTCAGTGCTGTAAACAAGTTGTTGTGGTTTTTTTGTTGTTTTTTAAGCATCACAAATGGGCAAAAGCGCTATTAGCCATATTTGGCTTCTAGAGATTTTACCCATTTGTGTGTGTGGTAATGGGCTAGAGGGAGTGGGGATGAGGGTACTTGCCCAGAGGAGGGTGTTTAGTCCTCCAAGGAGGTTGTATGAGGGGTTAAACCCTTGATTACCATAGTGGCTATTATACTGCTGCGACACACTTTATTCGAGCAAATACCCAGTATGTACCTGGCAGATACCTGGAATGCGCCGCTCCTCACCTCTGACAAGCCCCGTTGCGTTTGCCTTCCCAGCCATGGTTCATGCCTGGCTGACGGGCGGCTGATCTGTTAAATGATAATGATTAGGATTTAATAGGCTGCAATGCTTCGCGTGTCTACCAGATGGCATAAATTCATGAATTGAAATGCAGTATATATATATATACTGTGCAGTATTGCAGCCAGCGGGAATAAAATGCTTCAATCCCTGCCTGGAAAATAACGCAATGCACTCGGGCAGAAAACAGTCACAAACCTCAATACACCCGGGTATACCCGAATTCATGGGACTAGCCGAGCTCGAATAAAGTGTGTCGCCAGTGTACATTTGGCGGGCTTGGAGCACGTTAGTCAGTTGGAGCCAGGAGAAGCTAGGGGAAGGAGGTAGGGTGCAGGAGTCAGTGACTCCCTGCACTAGGCCAGCAGCCCCAAGGCCCCAGCTAGCCCTGAGTCACCCAGTAGTGTGAGTTGTGTCAGGGACAGCCCCCAGGTTCGGGACCCTGCCACATATTATTCAGAGCAGTTAGGGACACAGCAGAAGCTGCGCGTCCGTCCAGAGGTTTGGGCTCAGACCTTTGCTGTTGCTGCATCAGCCATCCGGGTGGGATCGCCCCAGATGGTAGTTCCTGTGTACAGTCAACATCAGGATCCTTTGTGAAGTTCCTTGGCAGGCCCGGACACCGGAGTGCCCGGCAGGTAATCTACAAGTGCACCAACGAGTTATATCACATTCACAAGGGACATAATGGCTGCGCAGTCACACATATCTATCTCACTTTAGGGTGGGTTAATAATGTGTGGGGTTATTGGACACTGGGTGGGATCATCCGGTGGAGGTGGAGGTAGCGTCCTGCGCGACGCAGTAGTATGTGTCTCCTCTAGGGAGGGACACCTGTTGATATACGTGTGTATGCTTACGATATTACCTGCAAGTAAAGTCATTGATTGTTTTACATACGTTGTGTGGAGTGTTATATATATTTCCTGCGAGGAACCACTCCCCCTCTGGTGGGTGCTGTCGCAGGTGTAGGCGCGAGTACCCCAGGCTCTCCGTGGCAGAGGTAGCAGCCTGCGTTTGATAGGAAGCAGGGCTACACATATACATATATATATATATATATATATATATATATATATATATATATATATATATATATACATGTAGAGGTATCAGTACCGTGTTAGCTGAGCTACAATAATCAAAAAATAAATAGATGATACCGTTCTGTGGCTAACGAAATGCTTTTATTTGTGCAAGCTTACGAGATACACTGATCTCTTCTTCCGGCGATGTTACAATGAATGAAGCCCCGCTTCATTCATTGTAACATCGCCGGAAGAAGAGATCAGTGTATCTCGAAAGCTCGCACAAATAAAAGCATTTCGTTAGCCACAGAACGGTATCATCTATTTATTTTTTGATTATATATATATATATATATATATATATATATATATATATATATATATGATACGAACCAATCCAAAGACCAGTAAAGAGACAGCAGACCGCACGGGGATAATCCAATAGTATATATTCACAACAAGGGACTAGCATCTGCTATTACAACATTTTCAACTACAGTGTGCTGACTGAATTTCATGTGTGTATATATATATGTGTGTGTGTGTGTAACGGTTATTCTGAAAAAACATTATTTATATAAACATATATATATATATATATATATATACATATATACATATATATGTGTGTGTGTGTGTAACGGTTATTCTGAAAAAACATTATTTATAAAAACATATTTATATTCCCCCCCCCCCCCCCCCCAATCGCAGATAGGGACCATGTGGGGAAATCTACATCTGTTACCAGTGTGATGCAATACCTGTTAGGCTCACAGGAGGCCTGAACCTCCGCCAATGGGAGCCTGGGGTGTATCCTGGAATGTATACTTACAGCGCCTCCACCTGTGCAGGGATTCCAGGTGTATAGAATGACCCCCGACACAGGACCCACAAATAGGTTACACATAAAATGGAGTATATATATGTAACTGTTTTCTATATGGGCAAAACAATAACATCACATATAGCAACACAGCCGTGTCACCCTCTGCCACTAGCTGGCAGCTATAACCTTGCCCCTAACTGGGCTATACCCTTACACCCCCTTCCCAACCCCGTGTCCAGAGAGTCCAAGCCCACCCAAGTGTGTGAACATGCCTGTCACATGTGAGGAGCAAGTTAAAGTAGTGCATGTGTGGAAGGTTGTAAATACCTGCCCAGGTGCCCCTGCACCTGGGTGTCTTCGCAAAGGGTTTACCGGATCTCCTTGGTCAAGAGCTGATCTGTACCTCCATGTTGGATGGGGTCCAACCGGATGTCCCACCGGAAGGACAGTCTTTGGATCAGCAACACAGCATACAGGAACATGCAGCAAACCCTATCACTGGGTCCCTGCGCTAAGGAACCACAGGGTCTCTCTCTCTCCCTGCACTAAGGAACTGCACAGGGTCTCTCTCTCTCTCCCTGCACTAAGGAACTGCACAGGGTCTCTCACCAGATTCCTGCCTAGCACCAGCTGAAGGGCACAGGGTCCTTACCTAAGGGCCTGTCCCTATGAACACCCACCCTCACTAGTGGGGAGTCAGGGCCTCAATTCTAGCCTGGGGTACTTCTGGCCTAGGTCAGAAGCTCACAGCTCTCTGCCCCCCTTCCATCCCCTACTGTCTCCTCAGTCTGACTGACTTCCAGCACATTTCCCATACAATGTACAGTATCCACTCTCTGCAGGGGAAACTGCAACCACTATTGGCTGCCTGCAATCATCTGACTCACCTGCCTCTAAGCCTGCTGGGAGTTAGAGTCCCCTCTGGGGCTTTTCCCTATGAAGACCGCATGGCCACCACTCTAATGGCCGCCTACCTCTCTCTATCTGCGCCTATTTAGTTTTTTTCTAATTGTACTGTCGTGAACTTTAACATTTAACATACTAACTGAGGCCTGTAGAGTTTGAGATGTAACTCTTGTTTTTTTTGTAATTTCTCTGAGCATTGCACGGTCTGACTTTGGGGTGAATTTGCTGGGATGTCCACTCCTGGGAAGATTGGCAACTGTCTTGAATGTCTCCCACTTTTGAATAATCTTTCTCACTGTAGAATGATGGTCTTTAAATTGTTTGGAAATGGCCTTATAACCCTTTCCAGATTGATGGGCAGCAACAATTGCTTCTCTAAGATCATTGCTGATGTCTTTCCTCCTTGGCATTGTGCTAACACACACCTGAATGCTCCAGACCAGCAAATTGCTAAAACTTCAGATTTTATAGAGGTAGTCACACTTGCTGACAATCAATTAATTTGATTAGCAGCACCTGTCTGCTACTTAGCATCTTAATTCCTATGGAAGCAGTAAGGGTGTACTTAGTTTTTCACACAGAGCTTCTCCCTGTTGACTTTATTTTTGTTACATAAATCATGCCACAGTGTAATACAGTATGTCATGTGTTGTTGTTCATCTCAGGTTGTATTTACCTAATTTAAGACCTGCAAGGAACAGATGATTGTTATTATGTCCTGATATGTAAAACCATGGAATTCAAAGAGGGTGTACTTTCTTTTTCACATGACTGTAAACGTATTTATATATAGAAATAAAGAATATCTGGCACTCCTGTAATTGTATCATTATGACCATAAAATAAAATAATGAAGCATACGTTACCAGCAAATGTAAAGAGACAGCAGCACTAAGTATGTATAAGCAGAAATAAACTGTATTATAGAAACTTGCACATATATCCAACGTTTCGGTTCGCAAAACGGGACCTTCCTCAGGGGGATTCAACAGGTAAGTGACATCTAGTGACAACACCCAAGTGCTCTAAACCACACCCACTAATTAAAATCTGCCAAACCGCGCGAAAATGCAGGTGATTAGTAAAGGCAGCACAAGTGTGAGTCAGCCACAGCAAAGCATTGCCATTGGAGTAAGTCCGATCACGTGGCCAAACACAGGAACACTGTCCTTGGTTGCCATGACGACAAAGTGCACATGCGCATTGCGCGCATGAGCGCTGTACCGGAGTCATGAAAAGCATTATGTCATAGCATCTCTATGGTTACTACAATGCTTTCACATAATGTTATTATGTAATGTTATTATAATGTTATACAGTATATATACAGTATATATACAGTATATATATCTATATCTATATATATATATATCTTTTATAATGGTACTGAAAAGCATACATTTTTACACAAATATTGTTATTGCAATTTATTATGTACGCACCAATGTCAAAATTTGTACAGCTAAGTACCATACAGTAGTTTCTATTCTACAAGCCATAGAGAAGTTAACTAATGTGTGCTTCTATCAACTTAATGCTGAACAGCCGGTATTTCTTTTTAAAGCCATATAAAACAATAGCAGTCTTCTGTTCTGTTATATTACAGTCTACTCTCTTAATACGTCAGCAAAAATGTTGCATCAGCTCTACCTTATTATCATATTTATAGTGGCATGTCTAGTAAACAGTTCGGTTTTGCATTGCTCAAGATGTTCTGTGCTGAAATAGATAAACGATATGGAAGATAACTAAAAGGTAATTATTCTCTACTTACATATTCAGCCTCATAATTCTAAATTAAGGTGTATGTGGCTAGCTTATAAAATATTCAGGGATCCTTTATCTTTCCTCCTCCCTCTTATTAGAAGATGTGGATGAATTTGCATAGAATAAACTGAACTCATAAATCAAAGCTGAAAGTGCTGGAGAACTCTGTGTAAGTTATAATTTAGGGTTAACCATTGCACATTTTCGTTATTGTATTATTAATGACTTCAGTTCACTTGTGACAAGATTACACATTAAAAAATTGTTGGTAGGGAAAACTTTGTGCATATTCAATTTAAAATGTAATATTGGGGATGTATGGTATATTTAAAGAGAGAATATTGTAATAGACGGAATGAGATATGCATTCTCATACTTACATAGGCATTCACCATTCTAGTTACACTGTCAAACTGGAGATTACAGCTTAGTTTTTATTTTATACATACAGCAGCTACAGAAGGATGTACAGTACGTGTGGAAAAGGCATTTTTACTATAGCCTTGTTCTAAAGAAAATAATATGTAATATTTTGTAATATTTCTTGTCTATTGAAAAAGTGTTCCAATGTTTCCATTTGTCAGGCTTTCTGTAAAACTCAATTCCATTAAGGCACTGGGGCCTATTCTAGTACCATCGATAAAATCACTGCCAAATCGAACATTTTGGCACAACCCTAGCTCACGGTCTGACATTTGTGTTATCACTGTATTCAGAAAGAATTATCACAAGTCAGAAACCGTGAGGTAGGACAATGCAATACCGGCTCAGGATAGCAGTGCCCTTATCTCATCCTTTTTCTATGTTCTGCCTGTGCGATATGCCCGCAGAGAGCTGCATCTCCCTACACAGCTCTTACAGGCCAATTAAAAATGTAATAACAGAGTATTGTAGCAGGGGGTCTCTGGAGCTGAACTGCATTAATTTCAGCCTCGGGGACCCCCTGCTTCCCAAGTTACCGGCCCCAGTATGGGGTGCCGGTATTTCCTGTGTGTTTTAATCTCCCGGTCACGTGACACAGGATATTTACGCAATGTATCGAGGTACCGGTGCCCCATACCTGGCCTTTAACTCGGAAGCAGGGGGTCCCCGAGGCTGAAATTAATGCGGTTCTACTCAGGAGAACCCATGCTTAATTAATGCTAGCCGCTAAGGTAATGAAGGGGTTAAACCAGAGTACCTGGTTTCTTGGGGGTAGAGTGAAGGGGGTAGTTGCCCCATGGTGGGTGAGTAAGCCTACAGGGAAGGATATGGGAGGAGTTAACCCCTGCAGTACTATAGCAGTGGTAATCGGTATGGTAATGAAGGGGTTAACCCGTTCCGCTACCCACACGAGAGGCCTAAGCACCCACCCACACTGGGGCAACTACTCCCTTCCCTGACCCCCTCTGCCCCCAAGAAATATTAAAAGAAAACAACCCTACTACACACCCCCTCAACCCCCAATACCACCCCAACACATAAAGTACAATAATGTGCAAAATTCCTATTATCCAGATCTTATAATAGCTCATTTGCCAATTAAAAATAAAACATTACGCAGCCAGCATAAAGTAAATTAAAGTTCTACTTACCCCTGGCAGAATGAAGGCCATTCTCATCTTCCTCCCCATTCTCCTAATCCTCCGTGGGCAGCAACATTAAAATGAAAAAACTAAATACTGGTCACTAACCCCTTAATCACCTTAGCTGTTAGTAATAGCTAGAGTAATTAAGGGGTTAACCCCCTCCCCCGATTCCCACCGGGAGGCCTAACCACCTTCCACAGGGCAACTACCCCCACCCAAAACACAATACATAACAATTAAATAAAAAAAGTTTTTGCCAAAAAATGCATTTCTTGTCACTGTACTTATCTATACCCAGAAAGGGCCATAGATAAGCACATTGGCAGTCAAACATGACAAAATACACAATTAAATAAAAGCCAATCAATGTGTTTCTTACCATTGCCATCTTCACCCTATAAATCCTACTCCAGTACCAACTCTTGACCCACGACGCAATGATCCTCATCAGCCGATGCTGGAGACCCTTTCACTGGACTGGCACTGTCTTCTTCACCTTACGTCTCCGTTATTCTTTACTGAAATTAATTCGGAAGCGCTGATGTCATCGAAGAGACGTCACTGGAGTGCACCGATTCCTTTGAGGTTCCCTCTGTTCGGGTGGAAAGCCCAAGTACTAAGCATGTGAGTATTCAGATGCCTGGAGTCAGAAAAACTTGAGAGCAACTCCTGCGTGGGTATTAACCTAACGGAGCTACATCTGTATGAGTAGAGAGGATGGCTCCCCACAGATGATACGGACGCCCTGGTCTTCTATAGATCACCTGATACAATTGGATCTGGGAGCAGCAACCCTGGCATGAATATTACAGTTTTTAACCATTGCCTAAAAGATTTGTGTTGCTGTACGTTTTATATTTACAGTAACATATAAATTTTACTTTTACATCCTACACCATGAGAGGTCTGCGCTTGTTTCTCTATAGATTTGGATGCTCTGTCATTCAACCAACCCTCCAGTGTTTCCCAAAGGAAAGTTATTTCAGTGGATACAATTATAATACTCACAGTTCACATTTTTCCACGCAATATTAGTGTGCTCTTTGCCCTGTGTTTTCTCTGCAAACATATGTAGCCATGTATAAAAATGGTATACAGCTCTTTCTCATGCTGGCAGTAAACCTGGTAAGTATGCAGGGTTGCCAGCAACAATCATGGAGGTTTGCCCTCACACCCTGGTGAGGTGTCATATGTATACAAGGGGAGTGGTACCATGCTCTGTGTCCACTGTTAGTGACACAAGAGGTGTGGCTGTTTTCTGAGTCTATATAAGACACTGCACGGTCAAAAGTTAGTGTGTTAGCCTAAGGGCAAGTGTTAAGTCTGGGTTCAAGTTCAAGGCTGTCAGATCTAAGACCAGTTACTTACCCACTGTGATCAAGGACCTGACACAGATGGTGATCTCTCTTAGGGGAGAGGTGAACCAACTCTTTTGAGAGAGAGGAGGAACTTCTGAAAGGGAAGCACACCACCAGAATGAGCGGCTAGGACGACCGCTATGAGGGGCAGTCTGCCTGAAAATGCAATAAAGATGCCCAGTTTCACAAGATCCTTGCTGTGTGAGAGTGAAGTTATTACACAGAAGGAGGCACCCAGAAGGAGGTCCCCATCAGACACTTCTCCCTGCAGCCGCAGAGATCCTGATGGGGTGGAGGCGCTGCATCGTATGTGAGTAAGACTCAGATCACACTACCTCAGATGCCTGTCGTGCTGATATCCCCATACCAACCAAGCGGGAGACTCAGGAGTCCTGTAAGCCAGCAGGTGCACCACACGACATACAGACATGTAATGGGGCCAGTAGACCACAGGGGCCAATGTGAGATAGGGTGGGGGCCCGTAAAACCGTTACACATACAATACCTGAAACGAAGAGAAACATATTGTGAGCACATAATTATTAGCGGGAAACTGTATAAAATACAGTGGCGGCCATCATAAATCTAATGCGGCTGCCTCAGCGTAATTTAAACGCTCCCCATTCAGACGCGGGCTTTATTTATTTATTTTTGGCGCCGCAGGCGCTTCCATTGTTCAGCGCATTAGCACTGAATGGAAGAAACGGGGCCGCGCGCGGCCGCAAGATGCGGCTGGCGAGCGGCCAGTTCCGGCGCAAAAATTGAAATGGCAGGGGAAAATGCGGGCAAGCTTTAGATTAAGCTTGGCCGCAGCAGTACATACATTGTGGTCTATACATACTACACACTATATTGCCTTTATGTTCTTTTTTCACTATTTAATTTTTGTTGGGTCCTAACACTTATTCGGTTTGCACCTGAGACAACCTTCTTTTTCCAAGGCTGTGCATCATTCTGATTTATTTGAAAAAATCTGCTGGTGGCATTTGAAAATGAGATGTATTTGTTCGAATTATTTATGTTAATAACATTTTAGAGTTTTCACTGGGTGACTTATTGATAAGTGTAGCACTTCATATTTTCTTTTATATGGCTGACCCCAATCGCTATGAAAGTTAACTGTTGGAATTTATCTGCTCCTTTCTTGCCATACAGACAGAGATACCAATGTGTCCGGTATTGTTTGTCATGAAAAGGCGATGAAAACACAAGTTTAATGCATTGCCTTTCCGATTTCCCTTAGAGGAACCTTTAAATATTTTGCTGATATTCTTGAAGCTCTAATAAGTGGTTGAAAAGCTTGATTCAATGTTCCTTGACTTTCAATGGCAGTTAACATCAATCAAGCTCCGATAACCCTTATTGAAAGTTTTTAATTCCCCTGTATTTTGTTTTAAACTAAAGCAATAGTTACTCATATCACATACAATATGTTTTATTCATAACTTTAATTTGTTAACATATTTAGTGCAGAGTCAATAACTAATACTGGGCCCCTATGAACTTACTGGTGTTTGTCTGTTTTGTAAAGTGTATTGAGGATAAATTTGCTACAAGATTGAAGCAGTTTATTGTTCTCATTTTATTGACTACAAAAGGTGACACTGTGGGATCATTTGCATGTCATTTCCCAGAATCCCTTGCTGCAGTGGAAGCACTGTATGTGAGAGATAATGGTGTAAAGCAGGGTTGCAGACCTGTCTGAGACATGTGAATGCCCTCACAAGTTATATTTTTATTTGCTATAGACTACAAAATAATTTTATGAATTGGGTAAAGGCAAATGTGTCAAAATTCAGCCGGAGAAACTTATTTGACTAGAGTCCCAACAACACCCCAAACACACCTTTATTTAACATGCAGAAAAACACCTGTGCAGAAAAAGGAGCATCATTTATGCTCATTTTGATAAGCAAAGTTATTTAAATAACTTAAACTTGGGACTCTCACTCTCTCTCAAAACCTATATTTCAGGTTCTAGACGAAGTTTAAAACTTAGTTGAAGCAAATCTTAGCGGCCAAAATTGAAATTGCATGCTTTCACTGTTTTTTTTCAGTTAGGCTACGGCACCAATGGTCACAGCTGTACACGCGCTGGAGCATCTGGAGGCGTGTGCACCCATTTCAGTCGCAACCTGTTGTCGCGGTTGCACTTGCAGTGAAGAGCAGGAGATTCGCCAGGGAGGGCATCGCGGGAGCGCTGAGATGACATCACTGTGGGTCACCCCCATTGGCTGAACAAACGCCATGATGTGGCCAATGCTTGGCCACTGCGCCAGAAGACAAAAATCTTGTATTTTGACCAAGGCGGTCACGCATCACGCCTTGTGCGCGCACGCACACACGCTGACTGGGGCCTTCCCCATAGAGGGCTGTGCCTTTTGTGCGGTGTGCACGCCATCACTCGCGCAGCCGTGGTCTCTGGGGACCTTGCCTTATGCGAACCTACTTTTTTTTTCCCAATTCCCAAATTTTTGCACTTGGGAATAAACACCATATTTGCAGAAAATAAATATTTGGGCAAATATAGAATTGGGCCCTAACCTATTGAGTAAGTACAAGACATTCACCCCAGTTCAAGCCTTTCTGGCAGGAAATTATGCTTACAGTACATATCAATTCAAGAACTGAACAGTCGATTATAGGAAGTAAAATAAATGCAAACACATCACGGAAATGTGTATTTAGTATAAAGGGATTTTGCATGAATTTGCAACTAGGGAAAACTAGAAAAAAGAAAAAGTGCTGGAAAAAGCGCTTAAACATAATGCATAAAATATATGTGCATACTCAATGTGATAAAAAATAATTTAAATAAATTAATCTAAAACAAGAGTACAAAGAAACTCACATATACAGCATGTGTGAGGTAGGCAGCCTGATAACACTGACTGAACAAAGTCAGGAAACAAACAGAGAAAGAACAAATACAGACCGGTGCCTTGGACAATAAAGTCCAACAAATGTCCAGATACACTGGCAAGAGCTATGCTCCTTGTGGGACAGTCCTGTTCATCCGGATCAACCTTGAACTTCATGGAAGGCATCCGAGATATATGGAATAAAACACAAAGATATTACATAGTGTATACTGCTGTAAATATAGGACAAACCAACATGTAACACTAATGGACAACACTGACTGACAAAAAACAAAAACATTCAAACAACATTTAACATTCACACATAAGGCTGTAAACACAATTGTATTGTATTGTATGTCTTTATTTATAGAGCCAAATAAACAGTAATATGCTGCACACTCTCAGATGTTATAAACCAAAAAGTGTTACGGGTCCTTGCTGTACAAGGATACCTGTCATACATCCACTTGGGCTGCCAAAAAGAAGGATCCAGCGCTCCACGGATGTTGCAAAATTTCAAATTTTAATTTTATTGCGCCATACACAACTACCGTTTCGACCTTAGTTGCACTTGAAAAGACCTACTAAGGTCGAAACGGTCATTGTGTATGGCGCAATAAAATTTAAATTTGAAATTTTGCATAATCCGTGGAGCGCTGGATCCTTCTTTTTATTTATCTAGCGCCATAAATGTACATAGCGCTTCACAGTAGTAATACGTGTTGTAATCATATAAATAACAAATAATATAAATAAGGGGTCATGGGAATGAGTGCTTCAGACATAAAAGTAACATTAAGGAAGAGGAGTCCCTACTCCGAGGAGCTTACAATCTAATTGGTAGGTAGGGGAACCTATAGAGACAGTAGGAGGGAATTCTAGTAAGTGCATCTGCAGGGGGCCAAGCTTTATGTATCATGTTCCCAGGATTATCGAGTGCTATTCATATGCTTCTTTAAGCAAATGTGTCTTAAGGTGGGTCTTAAAGGTGGATAGAGAGGGTGCTAGTCGGGTATTGAGGGGAAGGGCATTCCAGATTTGAGGGGCAGTCAGTGAGAAAGGTTTAAGGCGGGAGAGAGCTTTAGATACAAAGGGGGTAGAAAGAAGACATCCTTGAGAAGATCGCAGGAGTCAGGATGGTGCATAGCGAGAAATTAGGGCTGAGATGTAAGGCTGTGTTTATAGTGGCGTAGTGCTTGCTGATGCGAGCTGAGGCGCGCTTAGCATATTTTCAGAGACCCATTATATGTTATGGTGCCATTCTGAGTGAAAGCTTCCACTTGCTTGCTCACGCTTGCTGAACCTCGCTCAGCTTCCGGCTACAGGCAAATCTGTGTTTCTGTGTTTGCAGGAGAGGAGGTGTGGTCAGTTTATGCAGTGTGTGTGTGCAGTGTGCTGTGTGTGTGCAGTGTATACAGCGAGTGTGTGCTGTGAGAGTGCTGTGTGCTGGTGCTGTGTGCTGTGACTGTGTGTAGTGAGTTTGTGCAGAGTGTTGTGCGTGTGCAGTATATGCAGTGAGTGTGTGCTGTGAGTGTGTGTAGGGAGTGTGTGCAGTGTGCTGTGGGTGTGCAGTTTATGCAGTGAGTGTGTGCTGTGAGTGTGTGTAGTGAGCTGTGTTTGTGCAGTGTATGCAGTGAGTGTGTGCAGTGTGCTGTGTGTGTGTAGTGTATGCGGTGAGCGTGCAGTGTGCTGTGTGTGTGCAGTGTATGCAGTGCATGTGTGCTGTGAGTGCTGTGTGCTGGTGCTGTGTGTGCTGTGAGTGTGTGTAGTAAGTGTGTGCAGTGTGCTGTGTGCGTGCAGTGTATGCAGTGAGTGTGTGCTGTGAGAGTGTTGTGTGATGGTGCTGCGTGTGCTGTGAGTGTGTATAGTGAGTGTGTGCAGTGTGCTGTGTGTGCAGTGTATGCAGTGAGTGTGTGCAGTGTTGTGAGTGTGTGCAGTGTATGCAGTGAGTGTGTGCAGTATGCTGTGTGTCTGCAGTGTATGCAGTGAGTGTTATGTGCTGGTGCTGTGAGTGTGTGCAGTGTGCTGTGTGTGTGCAGTGTATGCAGTGTGTGTGTGTGCTGTGAGAGTGCTGTGTGCCAGTGCTGTGTGTGCTGTGAGTGTGTGCTGTGAGTTTGTGTAGTGAGTGTGTGCAGTGTGCTTTGTGTGTGCAGTGCATGCAGTGAGTGTGTGCTGTGAGAGTGATGTGTGCTGTGAGTGTGTGTAGTGAGTGTGTGCAGTGTGCTGTGTGTGCAGTGTATGCAGTGAGTGTGTGCAGTGTGCTGTGTGTGCAGTGTATGCAGTGAGTGTGTGCAGTGTTCTGTGTGTGTCTGCAGTGTATGCAGTGAGTGTGTGCAGTGTGCTGTGTGTGTGCAGTATATGCAGTGAGTGCGTGAGTGTGTGCTGTGAGAGTGCTGTTTGCTGGTGCTGTGTGTGCTGTGAGTGTGTGCAATATTCTGTGTGTGTGCAGTGTATGCAGTGTACAATTTTTTTTGACATTATTATGTTTTTTTGATTTGGGGTCCATATATATATAAATATCCATTATATAGGGGATATAGGGGATATATATTAAATGAGATATATATATATATATATTTTATATATATGATAGATATATTTGGGATATATCTATATATATCTATATATATCCTATATATATCATATATATATATATACACATACATACATATCATACATACATACCCATCACACAGATCCCTGTCCCGTCTCCCGCCCCGCCTCCATCCCACAAGCCCCGCCTACCAGAGCACATGCTCTGTCTGATGGGCAAGAACATGAAAAGCAACCGCTTAGTAAGCGAGACGTGAGCATCAGCAAGCATCAGTGCTGGAGAGCACAGCCACTCTCCACTATAAACACAACCTAAAGGACAGGCAGAAGAGTGTAAAGCTTTAAAAGTGAGGAGGAGAATTGAGTGTGAGATGTGGGATTTGATCGGAAGCCAGGAGAGGGATTTCATGAGGGGAGATGCTGAGACAGATCTAGGAAAGAGTAGAGTGATTCTGGCAGCAGCGTTTAGGATAGATTGTAGGGGAGACAGGTGAGAGGCAGGAAGGCCAGACAGCAGGAGGTTGCAGTAGTCGAGACAGGAAAGAATGAGGGCCTGATTCAGAGTTTTAGCAGTCGAGTAACAGAGGAAAGGGCGTATCTTCATGATTTTGCAGAGGAAAAAGCGACAAGTCTTAGAAACATTTTGAATGTGAGAGGAGAATGAGAGAGAGGAATCGAGTGTGACACCTAGGCAGCGTTCTTGGGCTACTGGGTGAATTATTGTATTTCCAACAGTAATGTGGAAGGAGGTAGTAGGGCCAGGTTTGGGAGGAAGTATAAGGAGCTCTTTTTTTGCCATGTTAAGTTTCAGTCGGCGGATGGCCATCCAGGATGATATTCCAGAGAGGCATTAAGAAACTTTGGTCTGTATATGTAACGCTTGCGCGAGCCCACAAACAAGATCTGACCCCGGCACTGAGGTGGGAAGGACTATGCCACACACCCACAGTAGCGGGGGCGGGCCCAGAAGGTGGTTTGTAGTGTTGCTGGGTCTGGGTATGTAGAAAGGGTTAATCCAATACTTGCCAGGGTCCGTGGGTTGGACAGGTACACGTAGTTAAAGTCCATAAGCCTGTTGTCTGGGGTTGGAGAGGTACTCATAGTCGTTATCCGTAAGCCAGGTCAAGAGCCAGAGATAATCCAAATGCAAAGCCAGGTCGGTACATGAGAGGTTAACTGCAGAGAACAAGACAAGACTGGGCTGGAAAAGACAGGCCCACGCAAAGACTACACAAAGTTATGCTCAGCAATGAGACTGAGCACTGAGCAGGTTCTTATACAGGAAGTGACCAATGAGGCAGGAGGTGGAGCAGAGGCGTGGCCATAGCGGAGACAGGGATAGGCTGCAGGAAGACAATGGCTCAGAGCAATCTTGAGTCGCAGCTTGGGATCGTTGCGCGACGTCACGCGTGCACGCCACGTGCAGCGGAGATGCGGGGTGACCGAGGGGGTGGAGCTAAGGTCTGTGACCTGGTAGAAGAGGAGTGGGTGAGCACGCGCGCTGTAAACAGAGCGGTGGTGCGCGCACCAGCGAGGTGGCGGATCGGAGGCAGCAGCCGCTGCAGTACTGCTATGTAGAGAGGAGGAACCGCGCCGCAAGGGACGCGATCCCCGAATCCTCACAGTATAGCAAGTGTAAGGTCAGGGGTTGAAAGGTAAATTTGTGTGTCGTCAACATAGAGGTGATATTTAAACCCAAAATATGTGATTAGGTCACCTAGAGAAAGTGTGTAAAGAGAAAAGAGAAGGGGTCTCAGCACAAAGCCCTGGGGTACCCCCACAGAGAGATCAATAGAGGAGGAGGTGTTAGCAAGAGAGACACTGAAGTACGATGGGAGAGGTAAGAGGAGATCCAGGATAGCGAATATAAGCTAATTTATTAAAATATAAAATAGACACACAATTTCCATAAAAGGAAGAAGGTTCTCTGTTGATGGCGATCTGGTGGTTAAAACCAGAATCCTACTTACAACAGGGCAAGTTGAAGCTCGCATGTGTGTCCAAATCTTTAGCAAGGCAGCTCCTGTTCTCCTCTGTAGCACATGGACATCTGCAGCTCCGTAGAAATGCTGTTTGTGTGTTCTGTGAAGACACACCCTGGGGGGAGGGGTCGCTCCTGGATACACAAGGGCTTAAGCTGCTGTACAAATACATCATCATGGTAGCCATGACCTCTGACCCTATGCGTTTCGTGCGTCACTTCCTTCCACGTAGGAATGAAGTGACTTATGTGTGAATATTAAGTGTTGTTTGAATTTTTTTGTTTTTGTCAGTCAGTGTTGTCCATTACATTCCATTATGTTTGTGTTTTATTCCATATATCTCGGATGCCTTCTACGAAGTTACAAGGTTGATCCGGATGAACAGGACTGTCCCACAAGGTGCATAGCTCTTGCCAGTGTATCTGGACAATTGTTGTTCTTTATTTTCCAAGGCGCCAGTCTGAACTAGGGAAAACTTCTATAGTCTATCTTCACAAATAAAATGTAATGACTTTCAAAAGGTCTACAGTCCACTGGAACCCCGCATTAGCTTGCAGTTTAATAGAAGAAGAAAGTCAATGATTCTGAGCCAGACGAGGGGGGTCACCTACAGACGAGACCATGAGTATTCTAAAGCTTGATTTAAACTAGCCCGGTTACATTCTGAGTATATGCTGGGTGTAACCTGGCTAGTTTAAGGCAAGTTTAAGGCCTTTCTGCATTGACTAATGACCCATAGGATTAACACAGCAGGGGTCCCTGGCAGTCCAATTCAGTTGGAATGGGACTGCCAGGGACCCCCGCTGTTAATATGATGGGCCATTAATCAATGCAGAAATGCTTGGTCTAGTTTAAGGTAAGTTTAAGGCATGTATCCAGCATGTACCTGGGTGTACCTGGGTCTTTTTGGCGATTGCCACTGGTTTGTGTTAGAATAGTCACAGTCTCTGCTTTAAGTGACAGGGAAGAAAATATTTTGTTGCCAAGGGAGTAAAAGAAAAGTTGGCAAGATGGAAAAAGGAAACTTGAATAAAGAAGTCCTCTGCGGGTTTGAGGAACCTAAGCACATCTTGGAAAAGCCGTGCTGTGAAAAAGTCCTCCTCGAACGACTAAAGTGTGCTGAATTAAAGTGCCTACTTGAAGAGGCACTGGATATGTGCACCAGTTACAAGGACTTTGTCACCAGTATTCTCTTTAATCACGGACACCCTTTCATGGCCATAAACTGATAAAGACATAACAAATTGCATTACCTCTTTTGAGTACCAGATAACTGCTTCAAAGGTAAAAAACCATGGAAAACTCCTGACCCAGATTAACTAAGTGATATCTCTCCCTCCAGCCACTCTCTTTCCAGCTACAATTTTGTCTCAAGAGAGAGTGGAGGAATGGGCTTCCACTGAGGCTAGCCGTAACTACCAACAAACAGGGTAGGTATGTAACAGTGGCAAGCGTGTTACCAACAGATAGAACTGTTGGGTATTGGCCAGGTAGTAGTTAATCCATAGTGAACGAAGTGAAGAGGTTAAAGTGCAAATTTCACTTGTAACTGAAGGTAATGTACTATTCAACCAACCCAGTGACATGTGAAAAATGAATGTAATAAGAATAATATACGTCACAATACAAAAACCATAGGGGGTAGTGCAGCTTTGATGAAAAAATACTTTTCCAACCTTCATTTGAATTGTTTTCATACAGGACACAGAGGGCAAATACTCCCAGATATATGGAAGAATAAAAAAGAGGAAAAAATAGTGCAACACAGCAAAATGTTTCCAAATATAGAAGTAGAAAAAGTCAAAATCATCACACTCACATGCTATGAATTAGAATAATGTGATGAAGAGGTTGAACCTCTGAAGGTGGTGGATGAACCACATTATTGCAGGTATGAGATAGGGGTCAGAGATCCAGTGTAATATTATACTTTAGATCCTCCGCTCATAGAAATAAGAGAAAAACAGACAATAGAACAGATATGCAATTTACTACAACAAACAAAAAAGAAAAAGACAATGCACACACAACGGGTGCTCTTAAGCATTAAGACCACCCTGTGTCCAGGAACCGACACAGACATTGCGCACCCCCGCCTCACTCCTCTCACGCTCCGATCCATGGTGATGACGTCAATACCAGAAGCATCGCTGTCACCGGGAAACGGAGGAATCAGGTGGAGGTCCTGCAGCTTGTGCTTTGCTTGGTAGTCTGGTCCTGCTCCTGCTCCACTGCCCGGAGCAATGCGCTTAAAACAGAGCACCCTTTGCGAGTGCATTGCCTTTTTCTTTTAGTTTTTACCCAATAGAGTATTTTACCATAGTCAGAGGTGTATGATCTTACATGCTTGGCATTCCACTCATTCCTGGTCAAAGAGGATGATCTTGTTTACCAAGGCTTTCGGCATACAGTGGCGGCCGACCTGAGTCTAAATCAACTAGATCCGCGATTTTCAGATTATCCCGGTTATGTGCGTTTTTTTGTCGTTTTCGCCCGGAGTGAACTGAGTTATTTTCGCGCTCGTGATATTAGCATTTTATTCTCGCTGTCTGCAATACTGCAATGCCGTGTAAAAACTCAGGGGGTGTTTGCGAGCTGTTGTCTTGGAAGTCTAATACCTTTGCGGTTCAACCTACGTCAGTACAAAGTCTGTGTGTGCGCGCGCAGTAATAGTAAATTTGCATATTTAAAGTATACATGCATTTGCAGTGCTGTTCTGCAGTACAGTATGTCTCATTTGAAAATTGTTGAAACGCATAGGCGTGTACTGTACTGTAACAGTGTCACATTTCGGCATATACAGCGCTCTCCCCTCGCTCAGGATTATTAACTGCACTGCAGGGTATTTCAACTTCTTATCTTCTCTACAATGCAGTACATCTCTCCCACACCATTCCTTTGAACGTGTGTCTGGTTTCAATCACATTCCTGCTTGACAGCAGGAATTTACTGCGCATGCACCTGTAACTTCGCCCACCACTGCTTGCTTGAGTGAGTGAAAAAAAATTTTTATTGTAATTTTTTATTTTATTTTTCTCCACAAGCCTGCAAAAAACATCTTACTGTATTACAATATTCAATCTGTGCTGTAGCTTTTGTCTGCGACCCTGTGCGTTTGACTGCACATGGTTGATTTGTGTGCTTTTTACGTACTGTATTTGGGGGTGTATTATTATGATGAACTGCCTTTTGAAATTAAAGTACTGTATGTCTTTAGCTTTGAACTTCATGCGGCTGTCTTTAATTTATTGAATCTTGCCATTGTGTTCTTAATCCGTCCATAGCTGAGCTTCAAAGCCTCACTGCGCCTGCGTGTAATCCTTTTTCAGATGGGAGTTATTTAGCTGCTTAGCTGCTTACTACGCATGAGTCACCCAACCCCCCTCTTCACAGAGTCATTCGACAGACACCTCCACAGAGTAATTCATTTTCTGAAGTTAGTCATTGTGTTTTCAATCCGTCCCTAGCCGAGCGTCAATTGCCTCATTGTGCCTGCGTGTACTCTAAGCCTCTTTGAGATGGGAGCTAGCTGCTTACTGTGCATGAGTCACCCAATCCCCCCCTCTCCACAGAGTCGTTAATTTTTTTAATCTTGCCATTGTGTTTTTAATTCGTCCAAAGCCAAGCTTCAAATCCTCACTGCTGCGTGTGATCCTTTTTCAGATGGGAGCTATTTAGCTGCTTAGCTGCTTAGCTGCTTAGTGCACATGAGTCACCCAACCCCCCCCCCCTCTCCACAGAGTCATTCATTTTCTGAAGTTAGTCATTGTGTTTTTAATCCGTCCCTAGCTGAGCGTCAATCGCCTCACTGTGCCTGCGTGTACTCTAAGCCTCTTTGAGATGGGAGCTAGCTGATTACTGCACATGACTCACCCGACCCCCCCTCCCCCAACCCTTTGAGGCTTTGTTTATGGTAACGCTTTGGAAAATCCCTTCTCAAATTTGAAATGTAAATCTGATTTGCACAGCATTGTGAGAATTGAGAGTAAAAAAAAACATTAACTGATTCATGTTGTTTTGTCATTCATTCTTATACAGTAGCGACATACTTTATTGAAGTAAATGCCAGCGGCATGCCGGGATCTACCCCAGCTGCCGCCAGTAAAAAAACGCGCGCCGCCGCGTTTCCCCCACGCACCCCCCCTCCACTTCGCACGCAATTACCCCCCCTTCCGGACCACGAACCCGGCTTCTGCTCTGCCCCTCTGCTTCCCCGCACCCCCGCTTACCCTAATTTGATCTCCAGGGGTGTCGGGGAAGCCTGGGGAAGCCGGGGAAGACGGGGAAGCCGGGCGCGCATGTTACTGTGATGTCACAGTGCGCCGCCACGCGCCGCGGCTACCCGCTTCCCAGACGCATGCAGACGGCGGCTTTTGCTTGAATAAGAGCTGCCGCTGCTGTACTTTAGGGGGGGGGGGGTTGGTTGTTGTCAATGATTATGATTATCAGGAATGTGAATAAATATTTATTTTATTTTTTCAGGAACAAAAAAAATACAAATATAAAAATAATCATGAATAATACATAATGCAGTCATTATTAAGTTCTTCTGGCAGATTGAAATTGGATAAACATTTAGAAAACATTTGTAAAACATGGAGAAACATGAATTATGCACATTTATAATAATATATATACTGTAATATATAATATATATATACTGTATATATATATATATATATACAGTATACATACTAATATTATTTTTTCCGTCTTTATCTTGTACCTCATTCCGTGTAAGTACAGTAGTTCATTGAGAGAGGAGAGGTTTTGTGTACATCAATATTGCTGTTTATATACTGTACATTTGACTGTACAAACAGATTAGACAGGACACAATACCCCACCTCCCCCCAGGCCACCCTTTTTTCCTGAAAAGACAAGAAAGCAAAAAAATTGTGCAGGTATGTGCGTACTGTATTATTGCATTGTGTGATGTGTAGTACTACTGTAGATGGCTGGTGCTGCTTTCTCTGGAAAGAAAAAAATTGAGCAGTTAGTAGGCAGTTACTGTACTACTGTCAAACTAGTCTACTGTATACTGGAACTACTGTATACTCTGACTACTGTTAAATACTACTGTATGTAACCTGATGGCTGGTGCTGGTCTCTCTGTTAAGAAAAAACTGTAACTACTGAACTGTATACTCTGACTACTGTTAAATACTATTTAACCTGATGGCTGGTGCTGCTCTCTCTGTTAAGAAAAAACTGTAACTACTGTATACTCTGACTATTGGGAAAGACAAAATCTGTGCCATACTTACCTGTATCATACTGTACTTACAATACTACAGCACAGTACTACTTTCCTGATGCTTGTCCAATACGCGCGATCACAATGGGCAACACAGTGGCAATATGGTCTATATATTTATTGCAGCGTTCCACGGTGAGTAGGGAAAAATAGTAAACCGTGGTCACAGCATCTCCAACAGCCAACGCATTGAAAAAGTAAAAAACTTTATTGATAGCTAACAGTGAACATCAGCAGCAGTACACTCTGATGCGTTTCGTCCAATGATGGACTTTTTCAAAGAGTGATTACCCATGCATCCTAGCGACCCTTTTATAGGAGATGACGTGTCAAGATAATCATACTATTACAGGGATGGACCCTCCCCTTCACCTGTAAACTAATTAACCAAATTATACCTATCCCACGTCACCCCATATACACAATGGCCGATATATGCAACAAACGACAAACAATACACATATATTCTGATATAAGAATAAAGAAAAAGAAAATAATAAAAAAACATAATATTAAAAACAAGAAAACTGATTGTTCACATAATTGAAATAATAAATAGATGTGATAAATATGGATAACTTACACATACCTTTGTTATTTAAATCAATTAACTGTAAAGCAGTGTCATTAGGATATAATACAAATGTAGATACTATTAATGGGTACATAAATGACAATTATGGTCATGTGATGCATATAAAAAGGCCATTCAAATACTGCATGTACAATAATAACCACAAGACATATATCACATTAACACAATAAGCTACAATAATATACACCCCAAACACTCCCCATGCATAATGTCAACCAACCAGGAAATGTTTAAGTTCCCACTCCTGGTTGATGCCAAATGGATGGAGAGTGTTCAGAGTGTATATCCAGTACATTTCTTGTCTATTTAACGTGCCCCTTACATGACGGGGAATATGCTCAATAGCTAAGTACGAGAAATTATCTATTCCACCTCTAGGACATCTAGAGAAGTGTCTAGACACCGGGTGTGATAAATCCTTTCTTTTTATCAGACGAACATGCTCTGCAATACGCATTTTTAATGGTCTGATAGTTCGTCCGACTTACTTCTTATCACACCCACAGATTAGGAGATATATAGTAAAAGCAGTATTGCAATTTAAAAAATGATAATATAGTATTTTGTTTTATTATTATCAAATGTTATAACTTTAGTGGTATGAACATATTTGCACATGGAACAATTTCCACATGCAAAAAAACCTTTAGGTATCCCTCTTATATTAGTAAATTCTGAACGAGACTGAAAAAGGCTTGGTGACAAGTGTGAAGCAAGTGTTTTTGCCTTACGGTATTTAAACTTTGGCCCATTTTTAACAAATTCAGAAATGTCCTTATCCAGGGACAGCATTTGCCAGTGTTTATACACAATATCACATATTAGTTTTGATTGACGATTATATGTTGTGATAAACAGTGGACTTGTATCACTGTACCTGGACAGGGATTGCACATTATCTTTACAATTCTTTGGTATCCTCTTTTTCCTTTCCAAAAGTGTAAATCGATCCATATAATTTGCAGATTCAAATGCTAATTGGATATCAGTATGAGTATAACCTCTGGCTAAAAATCTTTCTGACAGTTCCCTAGATTGTGCAAGGAAACTATCTTTATCAGAGCATAATCTTTTTAACCTGATAAACTGAGCCTTGGGAATGCTTTTTACTAACGAACGTGGATGGCAACTCTTAGCTGAAAGTAGGGTATTCCTAGAATTAGGTTTTCTAAAAATGTCTGTTTGGATAGTCATGTTATGGTCGATTTACAGGAGTAGGTCTAGGTAATTAATACAATTAATATTTTGCTCATATGTAAATCTAATATTAAGATAATTTGTGTTTAGTATATTAACAAAAGATATAAGTGATGCTTCATCGCCGTCCCATACCATTATGAGATCGTCGATGAATCTTTTGAAAAATATAATATTTGAACGAAACAAATTATTACTGTGATATATGTGTTGTGCTTACCATAAACCCATAAATAAATTTGCATAAGACGGTGCAAAACTTGTGCCCATTGCAGTGCCTAATAACTGTAAATAAAATCGTGAATCAAATAAAAAATAATTGTGAGTTAATAAAAAAGTGATTGACTCTAAAAGAAACGTGCAAAGTGTAGTGGAAAGTTGTGACAAATCCAAAAAGTGACTGAAAGCTGATAAACCATGATCGTGGTGTATAATAGAATATAGTGAGATCACGTCAAGCGTGACCCATCTATATTCTTTCTTCCAGACCAAGTCCTGTAAATCGACCATAAGATCCGTTGAATCTTTTATAAATTATGGTAATTGGAATACCAGAGGTTTCAAATTGCTGTCCACTTACCGCGATAGCCCATCTCCCAAAGATCCAATACTCGCCACTATAGGGCGACCTAGAGGTTCCACCAGTGACTTATGGATCTTTGGGAGATGGTGGAATACCGGAATCACGGGATGTGGACAGCTCAAATATTCACATTCTTTTTTATTTATGACACATAATGTTTTACCAAAATCAATCAATTCATCAAGTTGTAATATAAACTTAGTTGTAGGATCCCCTTTAAGGAGTTGATAATGGTTTTCATTTCCCAACTGTCTGAGTGCCTCATGTCTATATTGGTCAGTAGATAACACAACAAGGGCACCACCCTTATCCGCATTTCTAAACATAATATCATGTCTACATTTTAGAATATTCAACTGTTGGAACTCTGTGTATGTCAGATTATTGGAATGCATAGAAGATTGTGAAAAACCTTGAGCCAATAATCGTAAATTTCTTTCCACTAATCTTTCAAATGTAGTGATAAAGGGTCCCCTGTTAAAATTAGGGCAAAAAATGGACTTCTTTTTTAGACCTGAGTTATGATTGCCAAAAAAATATTGTGAAAAGGTATTTAATTGTTCACCTTGTTGTTCTAGTAATGCTTCCATATCTGACAATACACATGTTTCCTGAAAGTTAAAGTGCGACATATTAGCCAAGGCATCAGTATCCGGTTCATTTTCTTCAATAATAGAGGTATCAATATCAAGAGGATTAGCATTAGCAGAATTCAATACATCAAATTGTCCCCTAGAAGAAAAAAATTTCTTTAGGGTTAGCTTACGGGTAAACCTTTGAAGGTCAATGACCGTTTGGAACAAGTGAAAGTCTTGAACTGGGGCAAATCCCAAACCTTTGTTTAGCAAAGATAACTGCTCGAACGAAAGTTCTGCTCCTGAAAGATTAATCACATTATTATTAATCACATCTATGTGTATTTCTTCCTCTTTATTCTCCCGCGTCTCTCTCCGTTTCCTCCTCTTGGCACGTCATCTCCTATAAAAGGGTCGCTAGGATGCATGGGTAATCACTCTTTGAAAAAGTCCATTATTGGATGAAACGCGTCAGAGTGTACTGCTGCTGATGTTCACTGTTAGCTATCAATAAAGTTTTTTACTTTTTCAATGCGTTGGCTGTTGGAGATGCTGTGACCACGGTTTACTAATTTTCCCTGGTTTGACGTCACTTCCGGCTGGAGCACGCCGACACCACGAGCAGCAAGGACAGGAGCTGCGCACATTTCAGCGTCTGGGTCTGACAGAAACGGAATCTGTGAGTACGGACCAGCTGAACGGCTCATCGCGGGACACAGGGTGGAGGTGAGGCTGACGGACACCGGACTGTGACTTACTCTGAGGCGCCTCTCCAGGAGGTACTTCTCTGTACTTCTACCGGACAATTGCCCTAGCCCACCACCCTGATGTGAGTACCGGAGGGCTTATATAGCCTTATATTCATCATGTTTTAATACTGGTGTCTTTCTCCATGACCAATGGATAGTATATTTTAGCCTGGATAGTAGCCTCGGTTTACCTAGGGGTTAACCCCCATATCCTTCTTCCACGGTGAGTACATCGTTCCAAAAACTCATTATGCCTTTCAACAACTCGTCCTTTTTGGAGGGTTTCGCCACTTTCCGGATATGGTCCTTCAACTGATGCCAGACCATTTCGATCGGATTGAAGTCTGGCGATCTGTCATTGGAAAAAAAGGACAATTAGTTTAAGAGATACAGTACACAGTAAAAACTGTGGTAAAAAAATGAGACACGGTTACCGCACTTACTCCGCTGGCGTCTTCACCCAGTTGATACCGCGCTCAAGGATATGCGCTGTTGACGCGGTGTGCTTCGGATCATTGTCTTGGTAGAAGCGGTGACCATCCGGGACAATGTTGTCTTGGAAGAAAGCTTTATTCATGATTCCTATAGCAAGAAAAGAAAAGTGCTGAAAAAACTGCACAACAGTACAGTACAGTGCATACAGCAAGGCTACACTAGTAAAGTACAGTGCATAAGGCTACATTATATTTGATATATTTTACCTTCAAAGATGACAATGCATCCTGGTCCACGGTAGAGATGGCACCCCGCACATGCAGCTTCACAGGGTGTTTTGGCCGCGGCTTCAAAGATATGCAGCCTTTTTTGTGGAATGCAAAGCTTGCAAATCTCTCCAGCGACACAGTAGACTCATCAGTGAAGATGCAATCCTGGAAAGTTTCCCCACTGTCGATCCATGCCTGGGCCTGGACCACTCTTTTGATTTTGTTTGCGTCCCATATCATGGGGTACGCTTTGTAATGACAAGGAATAAATAATTTTAGCGGTACAGTACAGTTTCCTAAACAACACTTTTACCTCCTGTACTGTCCAGTACTAACCTCACACATCCATATTTCCATCCAATGCTGCGTCTCATCTTCTTTATGCTGGTCTCGGATACAGTCAGATTGTGCTTTTCCTGCAGAGTGTATTTGACCCTTAATGCACTCTTCTCATCATTCTCCTCACTTATTTTGTCCACCAGAACAGTTGTCTCCCTACAATGTAAAGAAAATATATTGTTTTGTTAATATGCAGCAATATAAAAATTATATATACTGTTGTACTGTAATATAAATATAAAAAATATATATACTGTTGTTACTGCACCGACACACTTTATTCGAGCAAATGCCTGGTTTGTACCTGGCAGAAACCTGGAATCCGCCGCTGCTCACCTCTTGCATGCTTCGTTGCGTTTGCCTTCCCAGCCACGGTTCATGCCTGGCTGACGGGGGCCTGATCTGTTAAATGATAATGAGAATGATTTACTAGGCTGCGATGTTTCGATTGTCCACCAGATGGCATAAACTCATGACTTAAGTAATGTGTGGCCTTTGCAAGTTGTTTCGTTTCCAAAAAAAAGTTACTTTATCCCAGTACAGTATGCTATTGTGTAACTTGTCCTTGAGACTGAAGGAAGAGTTGCAAAAAATGTATCAATTTAGGCTTTACATACAGTAATGTATTAAATAAAGACAAAGATCATTTTCACTTACACTATTCTACAGAGACATGAGTGTTCAAGTGGAGCCCGTGTTCCAAAAACCTGACAGAAGTTATGCTTATTTGATATGGGCCGCTATAAATGCAACAGAGGATAAGATGGCAACAGTTGTTCAAATTTATCAGTATTTTATCGAAAATTATGACTTTTACAGATTTTCGCCAACTCCTCATTTGTGGAAGCATGCAATAAGGAAAAGGTTATGTAGTGACCCCTGTTTTCACCGTATTGAGCCCCAATTTGTTGGAGGGTATTGGTGTGTGTCACAGGGTTTTTCCCGTATCTATGATAATGGAGGCGGCAAAAGGCGAAGGGTCGTGTTAAAACGAAATAAGAAGCGACAGTCCCTGCCAAGCAATGCGCCAGAACCAGAACCAGAACCAGCAGCAGCACCAGCTTATCATCATGGTCCCGCCGTCGGTGACAACTCTGAGATGGATTTCGCAGCCAGTTTTGATGAAGCTTGCATGTACCTAAGCGATTTCCTGCTGACTACAGGTGGGCTAGTCCCTCTGCAAAATGATGAAAGCTGGACTGGAAGTGGGCCGGCGCCAGCGCAAGCTGAATGGGAAATTTAGTAATACTGTACAGTATGGTGAGTACTGTATTTTTGCCGTATTATTTTGGTGGGGCTGGCTGGGAACTTCTTTAGGGGGCTGACCATTACTGTACATTAAAACTTTTCATTTTGTTTTTCCTCAGAAAAGAAAACGGCTAATGGGGGGATTTCGATGGATTATATTGTACTGTATGCTGATGTTTTCCGGCCATACAGTATACTGTGTAATAAACCCGAATAAATAAAACTATGCATTTATTCTACAGTACATGTTCAGTAAATTACTGCACATACTGGGGGCGAGATGTGTTTGCAGCAGAGAGAGATTTAATAATATTGTACAGTGAGCAGGGGGTTCCCTGAGCCAGAAATTAATGCTCAGGGAACCCCCCCCCCCCCTGCTCCTGATCAATATTATTAAAAATACGGAAAATGCTGCGTCATTAACATAGCGGATAGCCGCTAAGGCAATGAAGGGGTTAACCCACCGTGCCCGCTTTATTGTGTGTAGTGGGGATGGGTGAGGGGGGTATTTGGCCCTTGGTGTGAGTTTACGACTTGCGGGAGGGGGGGGGGGGTTGCGGGTGCACTTAACCCCTTCACGATCGTAGCAGTTAATACCGCTACGGTCATGAAGGGGTTAAGCCCTCCCGCTACCCCACCCCCCCCCCCCCACAAGCCCTCCCCAACCATCGTTGGGGCGAATACCCCATTCACCCACCCTCCCGCTACCCACAATAAAAAAATACACACACACAGCAGCCGCCAAAAAATAAATAAATAAATGACAATAAATACATTTGAAATACATTTTTATTGATAGTGTAGATGTGCAGGGGGTCTCCGGAGCTGAACCGCGTTGGTTTTAGGTCTGGGGACCCCGTGCCCCCCGAGATACAGGCCCCTTTAGGGGGTGCCGGTAGCCCTCTGCTTGGTTTAAAGGTCCGATCACGTGATCGCGGCCTGTAAACCAAGCAGAGCAGAGGGATACCGGCACCCCCTAAAGGGGCCTGTATCTCGGGGGGCACGGGGTCCCCAGACCTGAAACCTGTGCGCTTCTGCTCTGGAGACCCTCTGCACATGTACACTATCAATAAAACACATACAATATACAGTATAAATAAACACTCGTTCTTTACCTTAGCGTCTATGCGCTATGGTAAAGAAGCATTATTTTAATAATATTGTAAAGTGAGCAGGGGGTTCCCTGAGCCAGAAATTAATGATTAATGCTCAGGGAACCCCCCCCCCCCTGCTCCTGATCAATATTATTAAAAATACGGAAAATGCTGCGTCATTACCATAGCGGATAGCCGCTAAGGCAATGAAGGGGTTAACCCACCGTGCCCGCTTTATTGTGTGTAGTGGGGATGGGTGAGGGGGGTATTTGGCCCTTGGTGTGAGTTTAGGACTTGCGGGAGGGGGGGGGGTTGCGGGTGCACTTAACCCCTTCACGATCGTAGCAGTTAATACCGCTACGGTCATGAAGGGGTTAAGCCCTCCTGCTAAACCCCACCCCCCCCCCCCCGCAAGCCCTCCCCAACCATCGTTGGGGCGAATACCCCATTCACCCACCCTCCCGCTACCCACAATAAAAAAATACACACACACAGCAGCCGCCAAAAAATAAATAAATAAATGACAATAAATACATTTGAAATACATTTTTATTGATAGTGTAGATGTGCAGGGGGTCTCCGGAGCTGAACCGCGTTGGTTTTAGGTCTGGGGACCCCGTGCCCCCCGAGATACAGGCCCCTTTAGGGGGTGCCGGTAGCCCTCTGCTTGGTTTAAAGGTCCGATCACGTGATCGCGGCCTGTAAACCAAGCAGAGCAGAGGGATACCGGCACCCCCTAAAGGGGCCTGTATCTCGGGGGGCACGGGGTCCCCAGACCTGAAACCTGTGCGCTTCTGCTCTGGAGACCCTCTGCACATGTACACTATCAATAAAAATGTATTTCAAATGTATTTATTGTCATTTATTTATTTATTTACTGTATTTATATTTATTTATTCATTGTGCTGCTGCTGCAAGTCGTAAACTCACACCAAGGGCCAAACACCCCCCTCACCCCCAATAAAAAAAATTCACGCACAGCAGCCCCACAATTAATAAATAAATCTAAATAAATAAATAAAATCTATGTAAAACCCCCTCCCCTATTCTCGCTTTTAAAACGCCCTGCCTTCTCTCTAATCTATGTAAAAAACCCTCCCCCTATCCCCCTATTGTGTGTGCGTTAAGCTTCCCTGCAAGTTATGTAAAAAAACCTCCCCCTATTGTGTGTGTGTTTAAATCTGTCTGGCCTGTGTTTCTGAGTGCTGAGTGCTCTGCGTTTAAAGGTCCCGATCACGTGATCGCGGCCTGTAAACCAAGCAGAGCAGAGGGATACCGGCACCCCCTAAAGGGGCCTGTATCTCGGGGGGCACGGGGTCCCCAGACCTGAAACCTGTGCGCTTCAGCTCCGGAGACCCCCTGCACATGTACACTATCAATAAAAATGTATTTCAAATGTATTTATTGTCATTTATTTATTTATTTATATTTATTTATTCATTGTGCTGCTGCTGCAAGTCGTAAACTCACACCAAGGGCCAAACACCCCCCTCACCCCCAATAAAAAAAATTCACGCACAGCAGCCCCACAATTAATAAATAAATCTAAATAAATAAATAAAATCTATGTAAAACCCCCTCCCCTATTCTCGCTTTTAAAACGCCCTGCCTTCTCTCTAATCTATGTAAAAAACCCTCCCCCTATCCCCCTATTGTGTGTGTGCGTTAAGCTTCCCTGCAAGCTATGTAAAAAAACCTCCCCCTATTGTGTGTGTGTTTAAATCTGTCTGGCCTGTGTTTCTGAGTGCTGAGTGCTCTGCGTTTAAAGGTCCCGATCACATGATCGCGGCCTGTAAACCAAGCAGAGCAGAGGGATACCGGCACCCCTTAAAGGGGCCTGTATCTCGGGGGGCACGGGGTCCCCAGACCTGAAACCTGTGCGCTTCTGCTCCGGAGACCCTCTGCACATGTACACTATCAATAAAAATGTATTTCAAATGTATTTATTTTTCATTTATTTATTTATTTATTTATATTTATTTATTAATTGTGCTGCTGCTGCAAGTCGTAAACTCACACCAAGGGCCAAACACCCCCCTCACCCCCAATAAAAAAAATTCACGCACAGCAGCCCCACAATTAATAAATAAATCTAAATAAATAAATAAAGACATGAAGAGAAATAAATATATACTGTACAGTATATACTTTGTATATATATATACACTGTATATATATATATATATATATATATATATATATATATATATATATATATATATATATATATATATATATACAGTATACATATATACACTGTGTATATATATATATATATATATCATACAGCTATATATATATATATATATATATATATATATATATATATATATATATATATATATTTATATATATATATATATATATATATATATATATATATATATACACATACTGTATGTGAGTGAAAAGAGAAAAAAGTAACCCGTATGGGAGCACTCAGGTATGCAATTGATATATTTGTTTATTTATTTGACACAGTGCAAAAAGGGATGAATAAACAGTACAGTACATGATTTAAAAACACTTAAAAAAGAGGCATGGACCCTTAAACACTAATGAACAGCACTAGGGAACGACACACACTGTCAACCCTAAACATGAAAAGGATAGTGACTCAAAAAACACTAGGGAGAATCAAAGTGAATCACAATAGGTTACTGGGTTTAAAGGCACCTACAGTATACAACGCTAAGGATAATGCACACTACACACCAAAAGGTAGACTTGTCAAAGTATAAATGACAGTCTCAAAGCATCACACATCTGCATTAGCATACAGTAATATAACCAATGCCTAAAGCACAAATCATGTGTAGGAAAGGTGGTAAGGTGGAATGAAATCCCTAGATGTGTAGAGCAATGAAGTTAATGAATAGCATACTGTACAGTATAAAACATAACATTACAATCCACACAGTACATTGCATTTACAGTACATTGTATACTGTAAATGATGCATAGCATTACATCTATGCACCATATACAGTACTGTACATTCTGCAAATGAATGTTAACAATATAATTGCAAGCTACTCTACCAGTAAATACTGTACAAACACTTCCAAACAAGTCAACTTAACTACAGTATTTTAACCAAGCAAGTAAACCAAAATCAATATATACTGTAAGTAACAACCAGAAAAGACAATTTAAAAACAAACTAACCCTTACAATACCAAGGATTACATCTATCTAATTGTAAAAAACCTTATACATTATACACAGCAGCATTGTTTAAAAACCCCTTCCCCCCTAATGTTTGTGTTAAGCAGATTACACTGAAGGGAGAGAGATATAAAGGCCTAAAGCCCCTTCCCCCCTAATGTTTCTGTTAAGCAGATTACACTGAAGGGAGAGAGATATAAAGGCCTAAAGCCCCTTCCCCCCCTAATGTTTCTGTTAAACAGATTACAGTACATTGAAGGGAGAGAGATTTTACAGAAACACACATTAGGGGGGAGGGGGCTTTAAACAGATTACATTGAAGGGAGAGAGATGTTTCTGTTACCAGTAAATCTCCCTCCCTGCATTGCTAACCACCCTCACCCCCTACCCACATACCGTTAACCCCCCCCCCCATCCTGGCCATGGCCCCTCCGCTTCTGCAAAACAGACACAAAAATTAAAACATACAAAGTAATGTCCCCTAACCCCTTAATCACCATAGCGGTTATTAACCGCTACAGTCATGAAGGGGTTAACCCGCCCTCACCCACCACTTGGGACGCCTACTGTACATACCCTCCCACTCTAACCCCCCACCCCGTGAGGCCTAACCACCCTCAACCCTCACCCACTAACTACCCACAAGGGAGGCCTACCCACATACCGTTGGGGAAACACCCCACCCCCACCCCAGTACCCACAATAAAAACAGTACAATCACCCACAATAAACAGCATTCTATTTATTAAATACATTACCCACCCCCTGTGCCCCCCCCCCCATAAATACAAGATTTATTCTTTTACATTCAGGGTCCATAACGTAGCCCCACGCTAGTCCCCGGTGGGCTGGCAGGGCACCTGGACAGACCTACAGTTTACCAGCAGCATTCCACAGGTTCTGGAGGCCTGCTGGTGGATCCTGCCAGCACCATGGCGCCCAGGTGGTCTCCTTGGGTCACCGTGAGCCTCAATTGGGTCCACACGGTAGGCCCAAGGATGTCTGGGAGCCCCGGGTCAAACCCACAGGTGTCTGCGGGGCCTCGGGTGGTTCCCATGGGGGTCTGGGGAACTCACGGGTGCTCACTACGGGTCCGCGGTGCCCCCACAGAAGTGGGACCACACATCATCATCCCCGCACCTACGGCTCGGAGGTGCCCCCACAGAAGTGGGACCACACATCGTCATGCCCGCAGACTACGGGTCCGCGGTGCCCCCACAGAAGTGGGACCACACATCATCATCCCCGCATGTGTCACCCGTGGAACCACCAGCCTGCTACCCTTTAGGAT
Source organism: Ascaphus truei (assembly GCF_040206685.1). Lineage (NCBI taxonomy): Eukaryota > Metazoa > Chordata > Amphibia > Anura > Ascaphidae > Ascaphus > Ascaphus truei. The sequence goes on from NC_134483.1 coordinate 22,006,224, forward strand.
ACCCGAGGATTCCCCGCGGGTGGTCTCCAGAGGTCCCACGCAAAACCACGGAAGTAACCCTGAATGTAAAAAAAATAAACCTGGCCAATACAGTACATTCAATACATACACCCTCCCCCCCAACACCTACAGTACAATAATGTGCAAAATAACTATTATCCAGATATGGATAATAGATTAATTGCCCATTATTAAAAACATTAACTAGCATATACAAATAAATAAAGTACTACTGACCTCATCAATACGAAGTGTCCGACGCCGGCGCCTTCCTTCTCTTGCCCACACAAAACATAGCCAAAACCAAGCCAATACATTGCAATTACATTCAGATATCAATTAACCCCTTAAACACCTTATCGGATAATAACCGCAAAGGTAATTAAGGGGTTAAGCCACACAGGCACGATACCCACCCTTCACCCATGAATTTGTACTGTGGCTTCATCATGCAACTGTATATATATACTGTATATATATACATACAGAGAGACAGAGAGAAAGAGAGAGAGAGAGATATATACAGTATATATATATACACACGTTATATACACACCCATGATAAACCAAATATACAGTACAAATAAATGTAGAAGGGTTATCAAAACCATACTGTTCTACAACCAAACACTTCTCCATACAGACACTACATTAAAAATCAATTTCCTTTAAAAATCCTAACTGATCTCACAATCTACTGTACTGTATATAATCACAAACCAATGAAAAAAGTCACATTCCAAAATGCATAAAATCTATGCACCATACTGTATACATTCTGCAAATTAATCAACGTAAACAAAAATCAATTAGCAATCATTATTTACATCCCTAAACATTTCACACTCAATCATGAACAATGAAACCATTAACAGATTCACGCCTAAAGCAGAACAATTAAGCCTTTGAAAAAAATATAAGTACCGACAAAAATACAACCTTTACAGTACAACCAAGGCTATCTATCCCTGACCTTCCTCAAACACACAATACAATACCAAGGAATAATACATCTATCTAATTTTAAAATACTTTAAACTCACAAAATAATTAAAAACACATCTAATCCAGCTTTTAAAACATCATCATTTCTTACCCTGAATGTATACTGTACAGTATATCTCTCTAGACATATATATTGTACATACATACATACAGTGGCAAGAAATGATATACCACAAAAAAAAAAAAATACACAGGTTAAAAAACCTTTTGAAAAAATTAACAAGTTAAATAAAATACATTTCTTTACTGTAGTTCACTTACCATTACTTGCCCCCACCGACTCCCGTTGCCCAGCTTACTCACGAACCAATCCACGATCAGGAACCCATAAAATAATAAACCATTGAAAATAATAAACATTAAACTAAAAATCCAAACCAATCCACGGGTCTTCTACTTGTAATACACCTTCATCTGTATTCTTCTTTCTTCTATCTCCTTCCGGGCGGGGCAGGGCGTGGTCTTCTTTCCATCATCGGCCACGCCCTTGTCTTTTTCCTTCTCCGGAGGTCCTTCCTCCGCGGCGTCTGGCTGCAAAATGAGACGACATAGGCTTTTAAAGGCCTATGACGTCACATTTTGCGTCATGGTTCCCACGGTCCTGATTGGACCGTGAAAACCATGTGTGTTGGCCGATAATAAAAAAATGATGACGTCACTTAAAGGGAATGAAAGCACAGCCAATCAGAATGGCTTTGCTTCAATTGCATTTAAGTTGACGTCATGAAAAGGCACATGGCCGTGCACACATGGTACTAGAGCCAATCAGAGCGTGGGAACTTTATCCCTACTCTGATTGGCTCTGGTATACCATGTGTCAGGGGCTTGGGGGAGAAAGGATGTGACGTCAATAAGGATAAAGTTCCCACGCTCTGATTGGCTACCGTACCACGTGACAGGTTTTCATTGACGTCACATCCTTTCTCCCCCAAGCCCCTGACACATGGTATACCAGAGCCAATCAGAGTAGGGATAAAGTTCCCACGCTCTGATTGGCTCTAGTACCATGTGTGCACGGCCATGTGCCTTTTCATGACGTCATCTTAAAGGCAATTGAAGCAAAGCCATTCTGATTGGCTGTGCTTTCATTCCCTTTAAGTGACGTCATCATTTTTTTATTATCGGCCAAATCACATGGTTTTCACGGTCCAATCAGGACCGTGGGAACCATGACGCAAAATGTGACGTCATAGGTCTTTAAAAGCCTATGTCGTCTCATTTTGCAGCCAGACGCCGCGGAGGAAGGACCTCCGGAGAAGGAAAAAGACAAGGGCGTGGCCGATGATGGAAAGAAGACCACGCCCTGCCCCGCCCGGAAGGAGATAGAAGAAAGAAGAATACAGATGAAGGTGTATTACAAGTAGAAGACCCGTGGATTGGTTTGGATTTTTAGTTTAATGTTTATTATTTTCAATGGTTTATTATTTTATGGGTTCCTGATCGTGGATTGGTTCGTGAGTAAGCTGGGCAACGGGAGTCGGTGGGGGCAAGTAATGGTAAGTGAACTACAGTAAAGAAATGTATTTTATTTAACTTGTTAATTTTTTCAAAAGGTTTTTTAACCTGTGTATTTTTTTTTTTTTGTGGTATATCATTTCTTGCCACTGTATGTATGTATGTACAATATATATGTCTAGAGAGATATACTGTACAGTATACATTCAGGGTAAGAAATGATGATGTTTTAAAAGCTGGATTAGATGTGTTTTTAATTATTTTGTGAGTTTAAAGTATTTTAAAATTAGATAGATGTATTATTCCTTGGTATTGTATTGTGTGTTTGAGGATGGTCAGGGATAGATAGCCTTGGTTGTACTGTAAAGGTTGTATTTTTGTCGGTACTTATATTTTTTTCAAAGGCTTAATTGTTCTGCTCTAGGCGTGAATCTGTTAATGGTTTCATTGTTCATGATTGAGTGTGAAAGGTTTAGGGATGTAAATAATGATTGCTAATTGATTTTTGTTTACGTTGATTAATTTGCAGAATGTATACAGTATGGTGCATAGATTTTATGCATTTTGGAATGTGACTTTTTTCATTGGTTTGTGATCATATACAGTACAGTAGATTGTGAGATCAGTTAGGATTTTTAAAGGAAATTGATTTTTAATGTAGTGTCTGTATGGAGAAGTGTTTGGTTGTAGAACAGTATGGTTTTGATAACCCTTCTACATTTATTTGTACTGTATATTTGGTTTATCATGGGTGTGTATATAACGTGTGTATATATATATACTGTATATATCTCTCTCTCTCTCTTTCTCTCTGTCTCTCTGTATGTATATATATACAGTATATATATACAGTTGCATGATGAAGCCACAGTACAAATTCATGGGTGAAGGGTGGGTATCGTGCCTGTGTGGCTTAACCCCTTAATTACCTTTGCGGTTATTATCCGATAAGGTGTTTAAGGGGTTAATTGATATCTGAATGTAATTGCAATGTATTGGCTTGGTTTTGGCTATGTTTTGTGTGGGCAAGAGAAGGAAGGCGCTGGCGTCGGACACTTCGTATTGATGAGGTCAGTAGTACTTTATTTATTTGTATATGCTAGTTAATGTTTTTAATAATGGGCAATTAATCTATTATCCATATCTGGATAATAGTTATTTTGCACATTATTGTACTGTAGGTGTTGGGGGGGAGGGTGTATGTATTGAATGTACTGTATTGGCCAGGTTTATTTTTTTTACATTCAGGGTTACTTCCGTGGTTTTGCGTGGGACCTCTGGAGACCACCCGCGGGGAATCCTCGGGTATCCTAAAGGGTAGCAGGCTGGTGGTTCCACGGGTGATACATGCGGGGATGATGATGTGTGGTCCCACTTCTGTGGGGGCACCGCGGACCCGTAGTCTGCGGGCATGACGATGTGTGGTCCCACTTCTGTGGGGGCACCTCCGAGCCGTAGGTGCGGGGATGATGATGTGTGGTCCCACTTCTGTGGGGGCACCGCGGACCCGTAGTGAGCACCCGTGAGTTCCCCAGACCCCCATGGGAACCACCCGAGGCCCCGCAGACACCTGTGGGTTTGACCCGGGGCTCCCAGACATCCTTGGGCCTACCGTGTGGACCCAATTGAGGCTCACGGTGACCCAAGGAGACCACCTGGGCGCCATGGTGCTGGCAGGATCCACCAGCAGGCCTCCAGAACCTGTGGAATGCTGCTGGTAAACTGTAGGTCTGTCCAGGTGCCCTGCCAGCCCACCGGGGACTAGCGTGGGGCTACGTTATGGACCCTGAATGTAAAAGAATAAATCTTGTATTTATGGGGGGGGGGGGCACAGGGGGTGGGTAATGTATTTAATAAATAGAATGCTGTTTATTGTGGGTGATTGTACTGTTTTTATTGTGGGTACTGGGGTGGGGGTGGGGTGTTTCCCCAACGGTATGTGGGTAGGCCTCCCTTGTGGGTAGTTAGTGGGTGAGGGTTGAGGGTGGTTAGGCCTCACGGGGTGGGGGGTTAGAGTGGGAGGGTATGTACAGTAGGCGTCCCAAGTGGTGGGTGAGGGCGGGTTAACCCCTTCATGACTGTAGCGGTTAATAACCGCTATGGTGATTAAGGGGTTAGGGGACATTACTTTGAAAGTGTTATTTTTTTTCTCTGTTTTACTGTACAGCAGCGGAGGTTGCCATGGGTAGTGGGTAGTGTATTGAATGTATTTATTGGTTATTATGCGTTAACCCCTTCATTACCTTAGCGGCTATACGCTATGCTAATGAAGCCTCGTTTCTGAACTTTTAATAATATTGTGCAGGAGCAGGGGGTCCCCTGAGATTAGATTTCTGTCTCAGGGAACCCCCTGCTCACTCTACAATATTATTAAAAAGACAGAAATGCTGCTTCTTTACCATAGCGCATAGCCGCTAAGCTAAAGAATGATTCTTTAATGATGTGTGTGTTTTATTCACAGTGTAGATGTTCTCCGGAGCTGAAGCGCACAGGTTTCAGGTCTGGGGACCCCGTGCCCCCCGAGATACAGGCCCCTTTAGGGGGTGCCGGTATCCCTCTGCTCTGCTTGGTTTACAGGCCGCGATCACGTGATCGGACCTTTAAACCAAGCAGAGGGCTACCGGCACCCCCTAAAGGGGCCTGTATCTCGGGGGGCACGGGGTCCCCAGACCTAAAACCTTTGCGGTTCAGCTCCAGAGACCCCCTGCACATCTACACTATCAATAAAAATGTATTTCAAATGTATTTATTTGTATTTATTTATTTATTTATTTATTGCGGGGATGCTGTGTGTGATTATTTTTTATTGTGTTTAGCGGGGGTGGGTGACGGGGTTTATAAATGTGAGTTTATAAATAAAATAAAGAATATTATTTATAGGGGCCTTAGAACAGAAGTTCCCACGCCAATTGCGCGCTCATTGCTCTTTTGTTACAATGTTGCTGGTCTTGCGGGTTTGCAGTCTGGCAGCAAAAAGCAGTTTGTAGTACTGTGTGTGAGATAAAGTAACCAGTTCTTTTATTGCTGAAGTCGCCACCAAAAACTTTTATTTACAAATACAGTACAAAAACCGTGCAACACACAACAACATACAGTATCCTTTGTTTAAGTACAGCAGGTACTATAGGGTAAAACATGTACTGTACAGTACAGCACAACATTACAGTATGGTCTCACTGAAAGTCCTCCCCATTTTCCAGCCATGGCCGATGCCTTGCATGGCGCAAAACGCCATTAATGCAGTCTCTAACGCCTCTCATTACAGGATCTGTAACAGGGTAATAGCGCTGCATTTCTTCCACAATCTTTTTCCTTAAATTGGCAGGAAGGGCATTTTTTTGGCGATTCCCATCATAGTTCACTTTGAACACCCACTCGCAGTACAATGTGTAGGGAACATGGTGTTTAAATATGATCAAGGCATACTTGTGTGGTATACCAGCACTCCTCACCCTATACTTCTCCCTCAGCGCCGGTGTCAGATCGCACAGGGAGATGTCGGGCACTGTTTGTATGCGAGCGGGTGTAGGAAGTCTTTTGGGAGCGGGTGTACTTGAGGCGATGGGCAATGGTAGGGTGTCTGGGAGGAAGCTTTCCTCCGGTAGTGGTCGCCGGGTTGTCTCCTGGCGTGGTCTAGATGGGGTTGTCATGTCCTCCTCAATAGCATAGTACACTGTATCTTCTGGTGGAGGGGGTGTGCTTGGTGATGGAAGGGGGTCGAAGGTACCATGCATCACATCCATGTCACCCCCCTGCTCCAGCGTCGGGGAAACAGGGGCATTAACACCGAGCAAATAATGTATGCCCGCTATGTCTGCCTCTATCTTGTCCATCCGTTGATCCATACGTTGCTCCATATGTAGCATCCGTTGATCCAGCCGTTGCTCCATATGTAGCATCGACTCCAGAAGCAGATCTAGCTTTGCCAGCACACTAGAATTCCCGGGGAGATCCACACTTAGCCCATTCAGGATCCGGTCCAACGAGCTGCTTGTGCATGGCATCTGGAGATCTGGGGGGATGGGTGCAACGGAGGATGAGATGGGGGTTCCCTGGAGAGAAGCGGCATCGATGGAGAGTGGAAGAGGTGACCTGGGGATGCCCGGTACAGGAGAAGCTGCAGCGTGGTGGAAGAGGGATGGAGAAGGTGACCGCTGGATTTCCGGGAGAGAAGCAGAGTCGTCCAAGAGCAAAGGAGACAGTGACCCGTTGATTTCAGAGGCAGCAGCATCTTCAGATGGAACCGGAGAAGATGGGGGTGGAGAAGCCGGGCTGAAGATTTCCGGGACAGCTACAGCAGAGTCGTCGAAGCATATGGGAGCAAGTGGTCTGCGGATTCGGTGAGTTGGCTGCCATGCGTCTTGCGTACCGAGCACAGTACCGTATTTCTTCTTCACATAATAAGGCTGACGTGTTTTAAAAGCCTTAGCCTTTGGGGTCAGCAGAAGGTTTTCTTTGTTGGCCTTAGCCTGTCGCTTTGCCTTTGGCTTGGGAACGGTAACTGCCTTTCTCTTTTTCAGTGTGGCAGGCACAGCAGAGGTGAGATGATTCTTTCGTCCATAGAACCGGGGCTGCTCCATGTAAGCGGGAGGCACAATGCAGTATCTGGACAATGGCTCAGATAAAGATCAGCAAGTGGTGGGCTATGCAACGTGTACAACCTTTTATGCATGGTGGCCAGGTACAGGTGTTGAAAGTGGGTGGTCTGTTATGTGAGTCATTAACATATAAATACACCATCCATTTTGTGGATTCACTGCACATTGAATACACATCGACTAAACATCGAATACACATTCTTGTGTTTGTATTTCTTTCTACTCGCAGCAATGCCTGTTAAGAAGATTTCAAAGGATCTCAGCATGAGAATGAAGGAGATGTACACGAGCGGACACCGAATTGCAGATATCCAGCGCTGGTTAACTGCTTCTGGCCTCGTTGTGCCATCAAGCACTGTGTGCTATCATGCACAAGGAAAAAACAGAGACCGCAAAAAGGCACCAAGGGTAACAAATGCGTAAGTACTGTATACTGTATTTATAAAACTTAACCAAAAAAAAATATAGAAAACTGTAGTGTACATCTACAGTATACCGTATTTATATAGTATATTTATTATATTACAACAGTATATACTGTAGTGTACTGTATGTGTGGTCAATTTATATTTTTTGTGCAGCAGTATACACTTTTGGTATATTGCAATTCATCTTACAACGGAATATACAGTATATGATGTGTATTTATTATGATATAACAACAGTATACCGTATTTATATAGTATATTTATTATATTACAACAGTATATACTGTAGTGTACTGTATGTGTGGTCAATTTATATTTTTTGTGCAGCAGTATACACTTTTGGTATATTGCAATTCATCTTACAACGGAATATACAGTATATGATGTGTATTTATTATGATATAACAACAGTATACCGTATTTATATAGTATATTTATTATATTACAACAGTATATACTGTAGTGTACTGTATGTGTGGTCAATTTATATTTTTTGTGCAGCAGTATACACTTTTGGTATATTGCAATTCATCTTACAACGGAATATACAGTATATGATGTGTATTTATTATGATATAACAACAGTATACCGTATTTATATAGTATATTTATTATATTACAACAGTATATACTGTAGTGTACTGTATGTGTGGTCAATTTATATTTTTTGTGCAGCAGTATACACTTTTGGTATATTGCAATTCATCTTACAACGGAATATACAGTATATGATGTGTATTTATTATGATATAACAACAGTATACCGTATTTATATAGTATATTTATTATATTACAACAGTATATACTGTAGTGTACTGTATGTGTGGTCAATTTATATTTTTTGTGCAGCAGTATACACTTTTGGTATATTGCAATTCATCTTACAACGGAATATACAGTATATGATGTGTATTTATTATGATATAACAACAGTATACCGTATTTATATAGTATATTTATTATATTACAACAGTATATACTGTAGTGTACTGTATGTGTGGTCAATTTATATTTTTTGTGCAGCAGTATACACTTTTGGTATATTGCAATTCATCTTACAACGGAATATACAGTATATGATGTGTATTTATTATGATATAACAACAGTATACCGTATTTATATAGTATATTTATTATATTACAACAGTACTGTATACTGTATATTTTGTCTATTTATATTTATAGTACAGCAGTATACATTTTTTGTATATTTATATTTACTGTATATTACAACATTACATGTACAGTATACAATATACATTTTATATTGCTGCATATTAATAACACAATATAATTTCTTTGCATTGTAGGGAGACTACTCTTCTGGTGGACAGAATAAGTGAGGAGAATGATGAGAGGAGCGCATTAAGGGTTAAAAACACTCTTCAGGAAAACCACAATCTGACTGTATCCGAGAGCAGCATAAAGAAGATGAGACGCAGAATTGGATGGAAATATGGACGTGTGAGGTTAGTAGTGGACAGTACAGGAGGTACTGTACTGTAAAGTAAAAATGTTGTTTTGCAAACTGTACTGCGCTGTGACGCTAACATTTTTTATTCATTGTCATTACAGAGCGTACCCCATGATACGGGACGCAAACAAAATCAAAAGAGTGCTCCAGGCCCAGGCATGGATCGACAGCGGTGAGACTTTCCAGGATTGCATCTTCACTGATGAGTCTACTGTGTCGCTGGAGAGATTTGCAAGATTTGCGTTCCACAAAAAAGGCCGCATAACTTTGAAGCCACGGCCAAAACACCCTGTGAAGCTGCATGTGTGGGGTGCCATCTCTAGGCGTGGACCGGGATGCATTGTCGTCTTTGAAGGTACAATTTCTCAAATATAATGCCGCCTAATGCACTGTACTTGACTAGTTTTTCCTTACCGTATGCACTGTACTGTACTATTGAGCACTTTTCTTTTCTTGCTATAGGAATCATGAATAAAGATTTCTTCCAAGACAACATTGTGCCCGTGATAGTGCGATACATCACACAAGACTTTCCCAATGGTCATCGCTTTTACCAGGACAATGATCCCAAGCACACCGCGTCGACGGCGCATATCCTTGAGCACGGCATCAACTGGGTGAAGACGCCAGCGGAGTAAGTGTAGTAGACCGTGTCCCATTTACTGTATATGTTCCCCACTGTTTTTACTGTGTACTGTATCTCTTAAACTAATTGTCCTTTCTTTCCAATCACAGATCGCCAGACTTCAATCCGATCGAAATGGTCTGGCATCAGCTGAAGGACCACATCCGTAAAGTGGCGAAACCCTCCAAGAAGGACGAGTTGTATACAGCCATAATGAGTTTTTGGAACGATGTACTCACCGTTGAACGATGCAATAAATATATAGACCATATTGCCACTGTGTTGCCCATTGTCATCGCGCGCAATGGACAAGCATCAGGAAAGTAGTACAGTGCTGTAGTATTGTACAGTAGGTACACTATGATACAGGTAAGTATGGCACAGATTTTAGCTTTCCCAATAGTCAGAGTTTACAGTAGTTCCAGTATACAGTACAGTAGACTAGTTTGACATACTACAGTAACTGCCTACTAACTGCTCCATTTTTTCTTTCCAGAGAAAGCTGCACCAGCCACCTACTGTACAGTAGGTCTACCATAATACAGTACGCACATACAGTACAGTACAGTAACTGAACAAAGTTTTTGTTTTCTTGTCGTTCCAGGAAAAAGGGTGCACCAGAGGGGAGGGGGGGCCTTGTGTTCGTCAAATCTGCTTGTGCAGTCAAATGTACAGTACACTGGCGACACACTTTATTCGAGCACGGCTAGTCCCGCGAATTCGGGTATACTCGGGTGTATTCAGGTTTCTGATATTTTTCAGCCAGAGTGCATTGCGTTATTTTCCGGCAGGAATTTAAGCTTTTTATTCCGGCTGGTTACAATACTGCAATGCCGTCAAAATACACATGGTGGCGCTTGCGAGCTATTCTCTGTGAAGCCGTCCCCTATAATGAATTGTAATGCAGTATATATATATATATATATATATATATATATATACTGTATAACAACAACCCCTGTAAGCCCTAACATACAGTACTGTACTGTACTGTATATGCACATACATAAATGATACTACAGTACTGTATGGGCGGCGGGGGCGAGATGTGTTTGCAGCAGAGAGAGATCCGCTGCTCTCTCTCTGCGCAAACATCCACACATTAAAAATTATTTGAAATACATTTTTATTGATAGTGTAGATGTGCAGGGGGTCTCCGGAGCTGAACCGCGGTGGTTTTAGGTCTGGGGACCCCGTGCCCCCCGAGATACAGGCCCCTTTAGGGGGTGCCGGTATCCAGCTCTGCGTTAAAAGCCCCGATCACGTGACCGCGGCCTGTAAACCAAGCAGAGCAGAGGGATACCGGCACCCCCTAAAGGGGCCTGTATCTCGGGGGGCACGGGGTCCCCAGACCTGAAACCTGTGCGCTTCTGCTCTGGAGACCCCCTGCACATGTACACTATCAATAAAACACATACAATATACAGTATAAATAAACACTCGTTCTTTACCTTAGCGTCTATGCGCTATGGTAAAGAAGCATCATTTCTGTATTTTAATAATATTGTACAGTGAGCAGGGGGTTCCCTGAGCCAGAAATTAATGCTCAGGGAACCCCCCTGCTCCTGATCAATATTATTAAAAATACGGAAAATGCTGCGTCATTACCATAGCGGATAGCCGCTAAGGCAATGAAGGGGTTAACCCACCGTGCCCGCTTTATTGTGTGTAGTGGGGATGGGTGAGGGGGGTATTTGGCCCTTGGTGTGAGTTTAGGACTTGCGGGAGGGGGGGGGGGTTGCGGGTGCTCTTAACCCCTTCACGATCGTAGCAGTTAATACCGCTACGGTCATGAAGGGGTTAAGCCCTCCCGCTACCCCACCCCCCCCCCCCCCCCGCAAGCCCTCCCCAACCATCGTTGGGGCGAATACCCCATTCACCCACCCTCCCGCTACCCACAATAAAAAAATACACACACACAGCAGCCGCCAAAAAATAAATAAATAAATGACAATAAATACATTGGAAATACATTTTTATTGATAGTGTAGATGTGCAGGGGGTCTCCGGAGCTGAACCGCGGTGGTTTTAGGTCTGGGGACCCCGTGCCCCCCGAGATACAGGCCCCTTTAGGGGGTGCCGGTAGCCCTCTGCTTGGTTTAAAGGTCCCGATCACGTGATCGCGGCCTGTAAACCAAGCAGAGCAGAGGGATACCGGCACCCCCTAAAGGGGCCTGTATCTCGGGGGGCACGGGGTCCCCAGACCTGAAACCTGTGCGCTTCAGCTCCGGAGACCCCCTGCACATGTACACTATCAATAAAAATGTATTTCAAATGTATTTATTGTCATTTATTTATTTATTTATTTATATTTATTTATTAATTGTGCTGCTGCTGCTGCAAGTCGTAAACTCACACCAAGGGCCAAACACCCCCCTCAACCCCAATAAAAAAAATTCACGCACAGCAGCCCCACAATTAATAAATAAATCTAAATAAATAAATAAATAAAATCTATGTAAAACCCCCTCCCCCTATTCTCGCTTTTAAAACGCCCTGCCTTCTCTCTAATCTATGTAAAAAAAACCTCCCCCTATCCCCCTATCCCCCTATTGTGTGTGTGCGTTAAGCTTCCCTGCAAGCTATGTAAAAAAAACCTCCCCCTATTGTGTGTGTGTTTAAATCTGTCTGGCCTGTGTTTCTGAGTGCTGAGTGCTCTGCGTTTAAAGGTCCCGATCACGTGATCGCGGCCTGTAAACCAAGCAGAGCAGAGGGATACCGGCACCCCCTAAAGGGGCCTGTATCTCGGGGGGCACGGGGTCCCCAGACCTGAAACCTGTGCGCTTCAGCTCCGGAGACCCCCTGCACATGTACACTATCAATAAAAATGTATTTCAAATGTATTTATTGTCATTTATTTATTTATTTATTTATATTTATTTATTAATTGTGCTGCTGCTGCTGCAAGTCGTAAACTCACACCAAGGGCCAAACACCCCCCTCACCCCCAATAAAAAAAATTCACGCACAGCAGCCCCACAATTAATAAATAAATCTAAATAAATAAATAAATAAAGACATGAAGAGAAATAAATATATACTGTACAGTATATACACTGTATATATATATATATATATATATATATATATATATATATATATATATATATATATATATATATATATATATATATATATATACAGTATACATATATACACTGTGTATATATACTGTATATATATATATATATATATATATATATATATATATATATATATATATACATACTGTATGTGAGTGAAAAGAGAAAAAAGTAACCCGTATGGGAGCACTCAGGTATGCAATTGATATATTTGTTTATTTATTTGACACAGTGCAAAAAGGGATGAATAAACAGTACATGATTTAAAAACACTTAAAAAAGAGGCATGGACCCTTAAACACTAATGAACAGCACTAGGGAACGACACACACTGTCAACCCTAAACATGAAAAGGATAGTGACTCAAAAAACACTAGGGAGAATCAAAGTGAATCACAATACAGTAGGTTACTGGGTTTAAAGGCACCTACAGTATACAACGCTAAGGATAATGCACACTACAATACCAAAAAGTATTTTAACCAAGCAAGTAAACCAAAATCAATATATACTGTAAGTAACAACCAGAAAAGACAATTTAAAACCAAACTAACCCTTACAATACCAAGGATTACATCTATCTAATTGTAAAAAACCTTATACAGTACATTATACACAGCATTGTTTAAAAACCCCTTCCCCCCTAATGTTTGTGTTAAGCAGATTACACTGAAGGGAGAGAGATATAAAGGCCTAAAGCCCCTTCCCCCCCTAATGTTTCTGTTAAGTAGATTACACTGAAGGGAGAGAGATATAAAGGCCTAAAGCCTTACCTGCATTGGTAAACCCTCCCTGCATTGGTAAACCCTCCCTGCATTGATGTCGTGTAGTGTACAGTACAGTATGTAAATGTGGGGAGGAGGGGGGCCCAATGTGCATAATGTACTGTGAGGTCTAACCACCCTCACCCCCTACCCACATACTGTACCGTTACCCCCCCCCCCCCCCCCCCATCCTGGCCATGGCCCCTCACGCACAGCAGCTCCACAATTAATAAATAAATCTAAATAAATACAGTACATGAAGAGAAATAAATATATACTTTATATATAAATGTGAGTTTATAACTAAAATAAAGAATATTATTTCTAGGGGCCCTAGAACAGAAGTTCCCACGCCAATTTCGCGCTCATTGCTCTTTTTTTTGCTCTTTTTTTACAATGTTGCTGGTCTTGCGGCTTTGCAGTATGCAAGCAAAAAGCGCAGTGTATGAAGTCTGGGTGAGCGCTTTCCACATTTGATGCCTACGGCACCTTCCCATTTCTACACACTTCAATACCTGCACAGTTGGTAGCGCTTTCCATCCCAGCTACCATTCTGGATTTTCACCTCTCACAGGCCATTCTTGCCCGAGTCTGTCCTATCAGACAGGGGCATTAACCTGTATCCACACCACCTGGACAATTTCTCTCTGTCAGAGACTTGTGCTATTTATTTTATATATTTTTGTGTAATTATTCATGCAAATTTATGCTCATTTCATATGTGGTTTTCAACATAAAGTGGCTGCTGGGCCTGATCCTAACTCATACAGTATACAGTAGCGCTTCCCTGTTTGTTAGTTTATTGCAAGCAAAAAGCAGTTTGTAGTACTGAGTGTGAGATAAATTACTGTATTTATCAGTGTTGTTCAAAGAGAGTTGATCAGAAGGATTCCCCTTATATACAGTACGTAGAATTAATAAAATTGTATTATTTTCCGATATCCGCAGTGATTCTGGTCAACCTGACAGATTTTTAGTAATACAGTATACTGTACTGCAAGACCATGTGTTGTCTACCTTTTACTACAGTATACTGTACTGTATGAATGACAATAGAGTGCTGTATACTTTATAAGGGGAATCCTTCTGATCAATTCTCTTTGATCAATACTGATAAATACAGTATCATATTTATACCCCTTTAGCACCTGTCGTTCCATCCTATGCACCCATTTACTGTACAATGGTGATTGCGGTCGTATTCACGTACTTTATGTGAGATAAATTAACCAGTTCTTTTATTGCTGAAGTCGCCACAAAATACTTTTATTTACAAATACAGTACAATACAATGGTGAAACATTTCAAGTTAACAGCAATTCAAAACATCAACACACAATAATACATACTTTACAGTACTGTATACTGTACTAGTATATTTGGGCCTTGTCTTTGGGGGTTTATTAATGCAATTATTAGGGTGACCTGGCGTTGGAAATACTGACACAGTACAATCCTACAGTACAGCTACACCACCCACCCCCTCCCTTAGAGTTTTTAATCCCTCCCTGGCCAAGCATCAATCGTCTGGCTAATCCAATCCAAGCCATTGTTTTGTTAAACTGGCCCTGGGCTGTTCAGAACAGCCACTGCTTCTAAATTACTGAAAATATACAGGATAAATATACAGTGATGTGAAATAATCCTTTCTGTGTGTCTGAGAGTGTTGAAAGTCACCAGGTCCTCATCTAGTAGAGTACATTCTCGAATACCTTTAGAATAAAAATACAGTATATATAAATATACAGTATAAATATTGCACAGTATACTGTAATGTTAAATAACCCATCCTGTTCTTTTTCCCTTCATACTGTAACAGTATCCTCATTGTGTCTGCGGTACAGTAGTTCATTGAGAGAGGAGAGGTTTTGTGTACATCATTACTGCTGTTTATATACTGTACATTTGACTGCACAAGCAGATTTGACGAACACAAGGCCCCCCCTCCCCTCTGGTGCACCCTTTTTCCTGGAACGACAAGAAAACAAAAACTTTGTTCAGTTACTGTACTGTACTGTATGTGCGTACTGTATTATGGTAGACCTACTGTACAGTAGGTGGCTGGTGCAGCTTTCTCTGGAAAGAAAAAATGGAGCAGTTAGTAGGCAGTTACTGTAGTATGTCAAACTAGTCTACTGTACTGTATACTGGAACTACTGTAAACTCTGACTATTGGGAAAGCTAAAATCTGTGCCATACTTACCTGTATCATAGTGTACCTACTGTACAATACTACAGCACTGTACTACTTTCCTGATGCTTGTCCATTGCGCGCGATGACAATGGGCAACACAGTGGCAATATGGTCTATATATTTATTGCATCGTTCCTCGGTGAGTACATCGTTCCAAAAACTCATTATGGCTGTATACAACTCGTCCTTCTTGGAGGGTTTCGCCACTTTACGGATGTGGTCCTTCAGCTGATGCCAGACCATTTCGATCGGATTGAAGTCTGGTGATCTGTGATTGGAAAGAAAGGACAATTAGTTTAAGAGATACAGTACACAGTAAAAACAGTGGGGAACATATAAATGGGACACGGTCTACTACACTTACTCCGCTGGCGTCTTCACCCAGTTGATGCCGCGCTCAAGGATATGCGCCGTCGACGCGGTGTGCTTGGGATCATTGTCCTGGTAAAAGCGATGACCATTGGGAAAGTCTTGTGTGATGTATCGCACTATCACGGGCACAATGTTGTCTTGGAAGAAATCTTTATTCATGATTCCTATAGCAAGAAAAGAAAAGTGCTCAATAGTACAGTACAGTGCATACGGTAAGGCAACACTAGTCAAGTACAGTGCATTAGGCGGCATTATATTTGAGAAATTGTACCTTCAAAGACGACAATGCATCCCGGTCCACGCCTAGAGATGGCACCCCACACATGCAGCTTCACAGGGTGTTTTGGCCGTGGCTTCAAAGTTATGCGGCCTTTTTTGTGGAACGCAAATCTTGCAAATCTCTCCAGCGACACAGTAGACTCATCAGTGAAGATGCAATCCTGGAAAGTCTCACCGCTGTCGATCCATGCCTGGGCCTGGAGCACTCTTTTGATTTTGTTTGCGTCCCGTATCATGGGGTACGCTCTGTAATGACAATGAATAAAAAATGTTAGCGTCACAGCGCAGTACAGTTTGCAAAACAACATTTTTACTTTACAGTACAGTACCTCCTGTACTGTCCACTACTAACCTCACACGTCCATATTTCCATCCAATTCTGCGTCTCATCTTCTTTATGCTGCTCTCGGATACAGTCAGATTGTGGTTTTCCTGAAGAGTGTTTTTAACCCTTAATGCGCTCCTCTCATCATTCTCCTCACTTATTCTGTCCACCAGAAGAGTAGTCTCCCTACAATGCAAAGAAATTATATTGTGTTATTAATATGCAGCAATATAAAATGTATACTGTATACTGTACATGTAATGTTGTAATATACAGTAAATATAAATATACAAAAAATGTATACTGCTGTACTATAAATATAAATAGACAAAATATACAGTATACAGTACTGTTGTAATATAAATATACTATATAAATATTCCGTTGTCAGATGAATTGCAATATACCAAAAGTGTATACTGCTGCACAAAAAATATAAATTGACCACACATACAGTACACTACAGTATATACTGTTGTAATATAATAAATATACTATATAAATACGGTATACTGTTGTTATATCATAATAAATACACATCATATACTGTATATTCCGTTGTCAGATGAATTGCAATATACCAAAAGTGTATACTGCTGCACAAAAAATATAAATTGACCACACATACAGTACACTACAGTATATACTGTTGTAATATAATAAATATACTATATAAATACGGTATACTGTTGTTATATCATAATAAATACACATCATATACTGTATATTCCGTTGTCAGATGAATTGCAATATACCAAAAGTGTATACTGCTGCACAAAAAATATAAATTGACCACACATACAGTACACTACAGTATATACTGTTGTAATATAATAAATATACTATATAAATACGGTATACTGTAGATGTACACTACAGTTTTCTATATTTTTTTTGGTTAAGTTTTATAAATACAGTATACTTACGCATTTGTTACCCTTGGTGCCTTTTTGCGGTCTCTGTTTTTTCCTTGTGCATGATAGCACACAGTGCTTGATGGCACAACGAGGCCAGAAGCAGTTAACCAGCGCTGGATATCTGCAATTCGTTGTCCGCTCGTGTACATCTCCTTCATTCTCATGCTGAGATCCTTTGAAATCTTCTTAACAGGCATTGCTGCGAGTACTGTAGAAAGAAATACAAACACAAGAATGTGTATTCGATGTTTAGTCGATGTGTATTCAATGTGCAGTGAATCCACAAAATGGATGGTGTATTTATATGTTAATGACTCACATAACAGACCACCCACTTTCAACACCTGTACCTGGCCACCATGCATAAAAGGTTGTACACGTTGCATAGCCCACCACTTGCTGATCTTTATCTGAGGCATTGTCCAGATACTGCATTGTGTCTCCCGCTTACATGGAGCATCCCCGGTTCTATGGACGAAAGAATCATCTCACCTCTGCTGTGCCTGCCACACTGAAAAAAAGAAAGGCAGTTACCGTTCCCAAGCCAAAGGCAAAGCGACAGGCTAAGGCCAACAAAGAAAACCTTCTGCTGACCCCAAAGGCTAAGGCTTTTAAAACACGTCAGCCTTATTATGTGAAGAAGAAATACGGTACTGTGCTCGGTTCGCAAGACGCATGGCAGCCAACTCACCGAATCCGCAGACCACTTGCTCCCATAAGCTTCGACGACTCTGCTGTAGCTGTCCCGGAAATCTTCAGCCCGGCTTCTCCACCCCCATCTTCTCCGGTTCCATCTGAAGATGCTGCTGCCTCTGAAATCAACGGGTCACTGTCTCCTTTGCTCTTGGACGACTCTGCTTCTCTCCCGGAAATCCAGCGGTCACCTTCTCCATCCCTCTTCCACCACGCTGCAGCTTCTCCTGTACCGGGCATCCCCAGGTCACCTCTTCCACTCTCCATCGATGCCGCTTCTCTCCAGGGAACCCCCATCTCATCCTCCGTTGCACCCATCCCCCCAGATCTCCAGATGCCATGCACAAGCAGCTCGTTGGACCGGATCCTGAATGGGCTAAGTGTGGATCTCCCCGGGAATTCTAGTGTGCTGGCAAAGCTAGATCTGCTTCTGGAGTCGGTGCTACATATGGAGCAACGGCTGGATCAACGGATGCTACATATGGAGCAACGGATGGATCAACGGATGGACAAGATAGAGGCAGACATAGCGGGCATACATTATTTGCTCGGTGTTAATGCCCCTGTTTCCCCGACGCTGGAGCAGGGGGGTGACATGGATGTGATGCATGGTACCTTCGACCCCCTTCCATCACCAAGCACACACCCTCCACCAGAAGATACAGTGTACTATGCTATTGAGGAGGACATGACAACCCCATCTAGACCACGCCAGGAGACAACCCGGCGACCACTACCTGAGGAAAGCTTCCTCCCAGACACCCTACCATTGCCCATCGCCTCAAGTACACCCGCTCCCAAAAGACTTCCTACACCCGCTCGCATACAAACAGTGCCCGACATCTCCCTGTGCGATCTGACACCGGTGCTGAGGGAGAAGTATAGGGTGAGGAGTGCTGGTATACCACACAAGTATGCCTTGATCATATTTAAACACCATGTTCCCTACACATTGTACTGCGAGTGGGTGTTCAAAGTGAACTATGATGGGAATCGCCAAAAAAATGCCCTTCCTGCCAATTTAAGGAAAAAGATTGTGGAAGAAATGCAGCGCTATTACCCTGTTACAGATCCTGTAATGAGAGGCGTTAGAGACTGCATTAATGGCGTTTTGCGCCATGCAAGGCATCGGCCATGGCTGGAAAATGGGGAGGACTTTCAGTGAGACCATACTGTAATGTTGTGCTGTACTGTACAGTACATGTTTTACCCTATAGTACCTGCTGTACTTAAACAAAGGATACTGAATGTTGTTGTGTGTTGCACGGTTTTTGTACTGTATTTGTAAATAAAAGTTTTTAGTGGCGACTTCAGCAATAAAAGAACTGGTTACTTTATCTCACACACAGTACTACAAACTGCTTTTTGCTGCCAGACTGCAAACCCGCAAGACCAGCAACATTGTAACAAAAGAGCAATGAGCGCGCAATTGGCGTGGGAACTTCTGTTCTAAGGCCCCTATAAATAATATTCTTTATTTTATTTATAAACTCACATTTATAAACCCCGTCACCCACCCCCGCTAAACACAATAAAAAATAATCACACACAGCAGCCGCCAAAAAATAAATAAATAAATGACAATAAATACATTGGAAATACATTTTTATTGATAGTGTAGATGTGCAGGGGGTCTCTGGAGCTGAACCGCACAGGTTTTAGGTCTGGGGACCCCGTGCCCCCCGAGATACAGGCCCCTTTAGGGGGTGCCGGTAGCCCTCTGCTTGGTTTAAAGGTCCGATCACGTGATCGCGGCCTGTAAACCAAGCAGAGCAGAGGGATACCGGCACCCCCTAAAGGGGCCTGTATCTCGGGGGGCACGGGGTCCCCAGACCTGAAACCTGTGCGCTTCAGCTCCGGAGAACATCTACACTGTGAATAAAACACACACATCATTAAAGAATCATTCTTTAGCTTAGCGGCTATGCGCTATGGTAAAGAAGCAGCATTTCTGTCTTTTTAATAATATTGTAGAGTGAGCAGGGGGTTCCCTGAGACAGAAATCTAATCTCAGGGGACCCCCTGCTCCTGCACAATATTATTAAAAGTTCAGAAACGAGGCTTCATTAGCATAGCGTATAGCCGCTAAGGTAATGAAGGGGTTAACGCATAATAACCAATAAATACATTCAATACACTACCCACTACCCATGGCAACCTCCGCTGCTGTACAGTAAAACAGAGAAAAAAAATAACACTTTCAAAGTAATGTCCCCTAACCCCTTAATCACCATAGCGGTTATTAACCGCTACAGTCATGAAGGGGTTAACCCGCCCTCACCCACCACTTGGGACGCCTACTGTACATACCCTCCCACTCTAACCCCCCACCCCGTGAGGCCTAACCACCCTCAACCCTCACCCACTAACTACCCACAAGGGAGGCCTACCCACATACCGTTGGGGAAACACCCCACCCCCACCCCAGTACCCACAATAAAAACAGTACAATCACCCACAATAAACAGCATTCTATTTATTAAATACATTACCCACCCCCTGTGCCCCCCCCCCCCATAAATACAAGATTTATTCTTTTACATTCAGGGTCCATAACGCAGCCCCACGCTAGTCCCCGGTGGGCTGGCAGGGCACCTGGACAGACCTACAGTTTACCAGCAGCATTCCACAGGTTCTGGAGGCCTGCTGGTGGATCCTGCCAGCACCATGGCGCCCAGGTGGTCTCCTTGGGTCACCGTGAGCCTCAATTGGGTCCACACGGTAGGCCCAAGGATGTCTGGGAGCCCCGGGTCAAACCCACAGGTGTCTGCGGGGCCTCGGGTGGTTCCCATGGGGGTCTGGGGAACTCACGGGTGCTCACTACGGGTCCGCGGTGCCCCCACAGAAGTGGGACCACACATCATCATCCCCGCACCTACGGCTCGGAGGTGCCCCCACAGAAGTGGGACCACACATCGTCATGCCCGCAGACTACGGGTCCGCGGTGCCCCCACAGAAGTGGGACCACACATCATCATCCCCGCATGTGTCACCCGTGGAACCACCAGCCTGCTACCCTTTAGGATACCCGAGGATTCCCCGCGGGTGGTCTCCAGAGGTCCCACGCAAAACCACGGAAGTAACCCTGAATGTAAAAAAAATAAACCTGGCCAATACATTCAATACATACACCCTCCCCCCCAACACCTACAGTACAATAATGTGCAAAATAACTATTATCCAGATATGGATAATAGATTAATTGCCCATTATTAAAAACATTAACTAGCATATACAAATAAATAAAGTACTACTGACCTCATCAATACGAAGTGTCCGATGCCAGCGCCTTCCTTCTCTTGCCCACACAAAACATAGCCAAAACCAAGCCAATACATTGCAATTACATTCAGATATCAATTAACCCCTTAAACACCTTATCGGATAATAACCGCAAAGGTAATTAAGGGGTTAAGCCACACAGGCACGATACCCACCCTTCACCCATGAATTTGTACTGTGGCTTCATCATGCAACTATATATATATATACTGTATATATATACATACAGAGAGACAGAGAGAAAGAGAGAGAGAGAGATATATACAGTATATATATATACACACGTTATATACACACCCATGATAAACCAAATATACAGTACAAATAAATGTAGAAGGGTTATCAAAACCATACTGTTCTACAACCAAACACTTCTCCATACAGATACTACATTAAAATCAATTTCCTTTAAAAATCCTAACTGATCTCACAATCTACTGTACTGTATATGATCACAAACCAATGAAAAAAAAGTCACATTCCAAAATGCATAAAATCTATGCACCATACTGTATACATTCTGCAAATTAATCAAACGTAAACAAAAATCAGTTAGCAATCATTATTTACACCCCTAAACATTTCACACTCAATCAAGAACAATGAGACCATTAACAGATTCACGCCTAGAGCAGAACAATTAAGCCTTTGAAAAAATATAAGTACCGACAAAAATACAACCTTTACAGTACAGTACAACCAAGGCTATCTATCCCTGACCTTCCTCAAACACACAATACAATACCAAGGAATAATACATCTATCTAATTTTAAAATACTTTAAACTCACAAAATAATTAAAAACACATCTAATCCAGCTTTTAAAACATCATCATTTCTTACCCTGAATGTATACTGTACTGTATATCTCTCTAGACATATATATTGTACATACATACATACAGTGGCAAGAAATGATATACCACAAAAAAATAAAAATACACAGGTTAAAAAACCTTTTGAAAAAATTAACAAGTTAAATAAAATACATTTCTTTACTGTAGTTCACTTACCATTACTTGCCCCCACCGACTCCCGTTGCCCAGCTTACTCACGAACCAATCCACGATCAGGAACCCATAAAATAATAAACCATTGAAAATAATAAACATTAAACTAAAAATCCAAACCAATCCACGGGTCTTCTACTTGTAATACACCTTCATCTGTATTCTTCTTTCTTCTATCTCCTTCCGGGCGGGGCAGGGCGTGGTCTTCTTTCCATCATCGGCCACGCCCTTGTCTTTTTCCTTCTCCGGAGGTCCTTCCTCCGCGGCGTCTGGCTGCAAAATGAGACGACATAGGCTTTTAAAGGCCTATGACGTCACATTTTGCGTCATGGTTCCCACGGTCCTGATTGGACCGTGAAAACCATGTGTGTTGGCCGATAATAAAAAAATGATGACGTCACTTAAAGGGAATGAAAGCACAGCCAATCAGAATGGCTTTGCTTCAATTGCCTTTAAGATGACGTCATGAAAAGGCACATGGCCGTGCACACATGGTACTAGAGCCAATCAGAGCGTGGGAACTTTATGCCTACTCTGATTGGCTCTGGTATACCATGTGTCAGGGGCTTGGGGGAGAAAGGATGTGACGTCAATGAAAACCTGTCACGTGGTACGGTAGCCAATCAGAGCGTGGGAACTTTATCCTTATTGACGTCACATCCTTTCTCCCCCAAGCCCCTGACACATGGTATACCAGAGCCAATCAGAGTAGGGATAAAGTTCCCACGCTCTGATTGGCTCTGGTATACCATGTGTCAGGGGCTTGGGGGAGAAAGGATGTGACGTCAATAAGGATAAAGTTCCCACGCTCTGATTGGCTACCGTACCACGTGACAGGTTTTCATTGACGTCACATCCTTTCTCCCCCAAGCCCCTGACACATGGTATACCAGAGCCAATCAGAGTAGGCATAAAGTTCCCACGCTCTGATTGGCTCTAGTACCATGTGTGCACGGCCATGTGCCTTTTCATGACGTCATCTTAAAGGCAATTGAAGCAAAGCCATTCTGATTGGCTGTGCTTTCATTCCCTTTAAGTGACGTCATCATTTTTTTATTATCGGCCAACACACATGGTTTTCACGGTCCAATCAGGACCGTGGGAACCATGACGCAAAATGTGACGTCATAGGCCTTTAAAAGCCTATGTCGTCTCATTTTGCAGCCAGACGCCGCGGAGGAAGGACCTCCGGAGAAGGAAAAAGACAAGGGCGTGGCCGATGATGGAAAGAAGACCACGCCCTGCCCCGCCCGGAAGGAGATAGAAGAAAGAAGAATACAGATGAAGGTGTATTACAAGTAGAAGACCCGTGGATTGGTTTGGATTTTTAGTTTAATGTTTATTATTTTCAATGGTTTATTATTTTATGGGTTCCTGATCGTGGATTGGTTCGTGAGTAAGCTGGGCAACGGGAGTCGGTGGGGGCAAGTAATGGTAAGTGAACTACAGTAAAGAAATGTATTTTATTTAACTTGTTAATTTTTTCAAAAGGTTTTTTAACCTGTGTATTTTTATTTTTTTGTGGTATATCATTTCTTGCCACTGTATGTATGTATGTACAATATATATGTCTAGAGAGATATACAGTACAGTATACATTCAGGGTAAGAAATGATGATGTTTTAAAAGCTGGATTAGATGTGTTTTTAATTATTTTGTGAGTTTAAAGTATTTTAAAATTAGATAGATGTATTATTCCTTGGTATTGTATTGTGTGTTTGAGGAAGGTCAGGGATAGATAGCCTTGGTTGTACTGTACTGTAAAGGTTGTATTTTTGTCGGTACTTATATTTTTTCAAAGGCTTAATTGTTCTGCTCTAGGCGTGAATCTGTTAATGGTCTCATTGTTCTTGATTGAGTGTGAAATGTTTAGGGGTGTAAATAATGATTGCTAACTGATTTTTGTTTACGTTTGATTAATTTGCAGAATGTATACAGTATGGTGCATAGATTTTATGCATTTTGGAATGTGACTTTTTTTTCATTGGTTTGTGATCATATACAGTACAGTAGATTGTGAGATCAGTTAGGATTTTTAAAGGAAATTGATTTTAATGTAGTATCTGTATGGAGAAGTGTTTGGTTGTAGAACAGTATGGTTTTGATAACCCTTCTACATTTATTTGTACTGTATATTTGGTTTATCATGGGTGTGTATATAACGTGTGTATATATATATACTGTATATATCTCTCTCTCTCTCTTTCTCTCTGTCTCTCTGTATGTATATATATACAGTATATATATATATAGTTGCATGATGAAGCCACAGTACAAATTCATGGGTGAAGGGTGGGTATCGTGCCTGTGTGGCTTAACCCCTTAATTACCTTTGCGGTTATTATCCGATAAGGTGTTTAAGGGGTTAATTGATATCTGAATGTAATTGCAATGTATTGGCTTGGTTTTGGCTATGTTTTGTGTGGGCAAGAGAAGGAAGGCGCTGGCATCGGACACTTCGTATTGATGAGGTCAGTAGTACTTTATTTATTTGTATATGCTAGTTAATGTTTTTAATAATGGGCAATTAATCTATTATCCATATCTGGATAATAGTTATTTTGCACATTATTGTACTGTAGGTGTTGGGGGGGAGGGTGTATGTATTGAATGTATTGGCCAGGTTTATTTTTTTTACATTCAGGGTTACTTCCGTGGTTTTGCGTGGGACCTCTGGAGACCACCCGCGGGGAATCCTCGGGTATCCTAAAGGGTAGCAGGCTGGTGGTTCCACGGGTGACACATGCGGGGATGATGATGTGTGGTCCCACTTCTGTGGGGGCACCGCGGACCCGTAGTCTGCGGGCATGACGATGTGTGGTCCCACTTCTGTGGGGGCACCTCCGAGCCGTAGGTGCGGGGATGATGATGTGTGGTCCCACTTCTGTGGGGGCACCGCGGACCCGTAGTGAGCACCCGTGAGTTCCCCAGACCCCCATGGGAACCACCCGAGGCCCCGCAGACACCTGTGGGTTTGACCCGGGGCTCCCAGACATCCTTGGGCCTACCGTGTGGACCCAATTGAGGCTCACGGTGACCCAAGGAGACCACCTGGGCGCCATGGTGCTGGCAGGATCCACCAGCAGGCCTCCAGAACCTGTGGAATGCTGCTGGTAAACTGTAGGTCTGTCCAGGTGCCCTGCCAGCCCACCGGGGACTAGCGTGGGGCTGCGTTATGGACCCTGAATGTAAAAGAATAAATCTTGTATTTATGGGGGGGGGGGGCACAGGGGGTGGGTAATGTATTTAATAAATAGAATGCTGTTTATTGTGGGTGATTGTACTGTTTTTATTGTGGGTACTGGGGTGGGGGTGGGGTGTTTCCCCAACGGTATGTGGGTAGGCCTCCCTTGTGGGAACTGATTGGGTGGTTAGGCCTCACGGGTGGGGGGGGGGTTAGTGTGGGAGGGTATGTAGGCATCCCGAGTGGTGGGTGGGTGAGGGTGGGTTAACCCCTTCATGACTGTAGCGGTTAATAACCGCTATGGTGATTAAGGGGTTAGGGGACATTACTTTGTATGTTTTAATTTTTGTGTCTGTTTTGCAGAAGCGGAGGGGCCATGGCCAGGATGGGGGGGGGGGTTAACGGTATGTGGGTAGGGGGTGAGGGTGGTTAGCAATGCAGGGAGGGAGATTTACTGGTAACAGAAACATCTCTCTCCCTTCAATGTACTGTAATCTGTTTAAAGCCCCCTCCCCCCTAATGTGTGTTTCTGTAAAATCTCTCTCCCTTCAATGTACTGTAATCTGTTTAACAGAAACATTAGGGGGGAAGGGGCTTTAGGCCTTTATATCTCTCTCCCTTCAGTGTAATCTATTTAACAGAAACATTAGGGGGGGAAGGGGCTTTAGGCCTTTATATCTCTCTCCCTTCAGTGTAATCTGCTTAACACAAACATTAGGGGGGAAGGGGTTTTTAAACAATGCTGTGTATAATGTACTGTATAAGGTTTTTTACAATTAGATAGATGTAATCCTTGGTATTGTAAGGGTTA